>NW_026644841.1:0-78535 GCF_030020395.1 Manis pentadactyla
CTCTGTCAAAGGAGTCTACCATATCTCTATCTCTCTCTATCAACTGAGCCCTGGCATCCTCTCTCTCCTTATCTCTGTCTCTCAAAGGAGACTAGCATTTCCCTCTCTCTCTCAAAGGAGCCTAGCATTTCTCTTTCTCTCTCTCTCTCAAAGTAGCCTAGCATATCTCTCTCTCTATCTCGCAAAGTAGCCTAGAATCTATCTCTCTATCTCTCTCTTTCTCTCTCTCTCTCATTCAAGGGATCCTACCGTCTCTCCTTCTCTCTCTGTGTGTCTCTCAAAGGATCCTAGCATCTCTCTCTGTGTGTCTCTCACAAAGGACTCTTGCATACAACTCTGTCTCTCTCTCTCAAAGGATTCCTTCTTGTCTCTCTCTCTCTCTCTTTCTCGAGTGTAGCATCTCTCTGTGTCTCTCTCTGTCCTGTCAAAGGAGCCTAGCTTCTCTTTCTCTCTCTGTTTCTCCCTCTCTCAAAGGATTCCAGCATGTCTCTCCCTCTCTCTCTCTCTCTCTCAATGCAGCCTAGCATCTCCTTCTGTCTCTCTCATTCTCATGGATCATAGTATTTCTCTCTCTCTCTCTCTCATAGGAGACTACCATTTCTCTCTCTCTTTCTCTCACATTAGCCTAGCATGTCTCTCTCTCTCTCTTTCAATGGAGCCTTGGATCTCTTTCTCTGTCTATCTCTCTCTGTCTCTCATGGAGACTAGCATCTCCATCTCTCTCTCTCTCTCTCAAAAAAGGCTAGCATCTCTCTCTCTATCTCTCGCTATTTCTCTCAAAGGAGACTAGCATTTCTCTCTCGTCTCTTTCAGTGGCGCCTAGCATCGATCCCCCCTCTCTCTCACAAGGGAGTCTAGCACCTCTCACTCTCTCAAAGGAGACAGCATCTCTCTCTCTCAAAGGAGCCTAGCATCTCTCTCTCTGTATCTCTCCCTCTCAAAGGAGACTAGCATCTCTCTCTCAAAGGAGCCTTGCATATCTCTCCTCTATCACTCTCTCTCAAAAGAGCCTAGCTTCTCAGACTCCCTCTTTCTCTCTTTATCAAAGGATCCTAGCCTCTCTCTCTCTCCCTCTCTCTCTCTCAAAGGAGCCTAGCGCCTCTCACTCTCTCTCTCACTCTCCCTTTCTCAAAGGAAGGTAGCATCTCTCTCTCTGTCTCTCAATGTTGATTAGTATTTCTCACTCTCTCAAAGGAGACTAGCATCTCTCTGTCTCTCAAAAAGGATCCTTGCCTCCAACTCTCTCTCTCTCTCTCTCTCCAAGGACTCTGGCATCTGTCTCTATCTCACTCTCTAACAAGCGTAGCATCTCCCTCTGTCTCTCTCTCTCTCTCAAAGGAGCCCTAGCTTCTTTCTCTCTCTTTCTCCCTCTCTCAAAGGATTCCAGCATTTCTCTCTCTCTGTCCCTCTCTCTAAATTCAACCTAGCATCTCCCTCTATCTCTCTCATTCTCAATGGAGCATAGTATTTCTCTCTCGCTCTCTCAAGGAGACTAGCATTTCTCTCTCTCTCTTTCTCTCACATTAGCCTAGCATGTCTCTCTCTCTCTCAATCTCAAAGAGCCTTGGATCTCTCTCTCAGTCTCTCTGTCTCTCTTTCTAAATGGAGACTTGCATCTCCCTCTCTCTCTCTCTCTCTGTCGCTCTCAATGGAGTGTAGCATTTCTCCCTCTTCCTCTCTCAAAGGAGACAAGCGTCTTTCTTTCTCTTTCTCTCTCTCTCTTTCCTCTCTCTCTCTATTTCTCTCTCTCTCCTCTCTCCAAAGAACCTGCATTTCTCTGTCTCTCTCTCTCTCTCAAAGGATCGGTGCATTACTCTCCCTCTCACACACACACACTCTCTCTCTCCTCAAAGGATTCTAGCATCTTCTCTCTCCTTCAACCACTCTCTCTCTAAGGAGGACTAGGATCTCTCTCTCTCTCTCTCTCTCTCTCTCTCTCTCTCTCTCTCTCTCTCTCTCTCCCCCTCAATGGAGCCTAAGAGCACTCTCACTCACTCAAGGATCCTAGCATCTCTCTCCTCTCGCTCTCTCTCTCATATGAGATTGGCAACTCTCTCTCTCACTCTCTCTTAATAAGCCTAGCATCTCTCTTTTTTCTCTCTCTCTCAAAGGAGCCAGCATCTCTCACTCCCTCTCTCTCTCTCTCTCTCTCAAAGGAGCTTTAGCATCTCCCTCTCACTCACTCTCTCTCAGAGGAGCCTAGCATCTCTCTCTGTATCCCTCTATCTCAAGGGAGACTAACATCTCTCTCTCTCTCTCTCATCTTCACTCTTACGTTCAAAGGAGCCTAGCATCTCTCTCTCTATCTCTCTCTCTCCCTCTCAACTGATCCTCGCACCTCTCTCTCTCTCACAAAGAATCCTAGCATTCAAAATTATATCTCTCTCTCAAAGGAGTCTGACATCTGTATGCCTTTCACTCTAAGGAGCATAGCATCTCTCTTTATTTCTCTCTCAAAGGAGCCTAGCTTCAATCTCTCTTTTTCTCCCTCTCTCAAAGGATCCTAGCATATCTCTCTTTCTCTCTCTCAAAGGTGCAATAGCATTTCTCTCTCTCTCTCTCAAAGGGAGCCTAGAACCACTCTCTCTCTCTCTTCAATGGAGCATAGCATCTCTCTCTCTCTCTCTCGCTCCTCTCTCTCTCAAAGGAGCCTAGCATCTCTCTCTCTTTCAGTGGCGCCTAGCATCTCCCCCCTCTCTCTCTCTCACAACTGAGTCTAGCATCTCTCACTCTCTCAAAGGAGACAGCATCTCTCTCTCTCTCAAGGAGCGTAGGCATATCTCTCTCTGTATCTCTCTCTCTCAAAGGAGCCTTGCATTTCTCTCCCTCTCTCACTCTCTCAAAGGAGCCTAGCTTCTCAGTCTCTCTCTTTCTCTCTGTATCAAAGGATCCTAGCCCCTCTCTCTCTCTCTCCCTCTCTCTCACAAAGGAGACAAGCACCTCTCTCTCATCTATCCCTTTCTGCAAAGGAGGGTAGCATCTCTCTCTCTCTGTCTTTCAATGTTGCTTAGCATCTCTCTCCTCTCTCAAAGGAGAGTAGCATCCTCTCTCTCTTTCTCTCTCTCTCAATGGAGCCCTTGAATCTCTCTCTCTCTCTCCATGCATAAAGTAGCCTAACATCACTCTCTCTCTCTTTCTCTCTCTCTCAATGGAGCCTAGAATCTCCCTACCTCCCTCTCTCTCTCTCTCAAAGGAGCATAGCATCTCTCTCTCTCTCTCTATCTCAAAGGAGCATAGCTTATCTCTCTCTCTGTCTCAAAGGAGACTAGCATCTGTCTCTCTCTCTCTCAATGTAGCCTAGCATCTCTCTCTCCTCAAAGGAGCCTAGCATCCAACTCTCTCTCTATCTCTCTCTTTCAAAGGACTCTGGCTTCTCTCTCTCTCTCCTCTCTCTCTCTCTCTCTCTCACTAAGGGAACATAGCTTCTCTCTCCCTACTCTCTCTGTCTCGCTCTCTATATCAAAGTAGCCTAGATTCTCTCTCTCTCTCTTTCTCCCCTCTCTCAAAGGAGTCTAGCATAGGTCTCTATCTCTCTCTATCGAGTGGAGATTGGCATCTCTCTCTCTGTATCTCTCTCTCTCGAGGAGACTAGCATTTCTCTCTGTCTCAAAGGAGCCTAGCATCTCTCTTCTCTCTCTCTCTCAAAGTAGCCTAGCACATATATCTCTCTCTTTTTCTCTCTCTCTCATTCAAGGGAGGCTACCGTCTCTCTCTCCCTGTCTCTCTCTCTCTCTCTCTCTCTCTCTCTCAAAGAGCCTAGCATCTCTCTTTCTCTGTCTCTCACAAAGGATCCTTGCATCCAACACTTTCTCTCTCTCAAAGGACTCTGGCATCTGTCTCTCCCTCTCTGTCTAAGGAATGTAGCATCTCTCTCTGTCTCTCTCTCTCTCACTCTCAAAGGAGAATAGCTTCTCTCTATCTCTCTCCCTCTCTCAAAAGATTCTAACATGTCTCTCCTCCTCAATGGAGCCTTGAATCTCCCTCTCTATCTCTCTCATTCTCAAAGGAGCATAGTATTTCTCTCTCTCTCTCTCAAAGGAGACTAGCATTTCTCTCTTTCTCTTTCTCTCACATTAGCCTAGCATGTCTCCTCTCTCTCTCTCTCTCAAAGGAGCCTTGGATCTCTCTCTCTCTGTATCTCTATCTCTCTTTCTAAATGAAGCCTAGCATCTCCCTCTCTCCCACTCTCTCTCGACTCTCAATGGAGCATAGCATTTCTCCCTCTGTCTCTCTCAAAGGAGACAAGCGCCTCTCTCCTCTCTCTTCTCTCTCTCTCTTTCTCCAAAGATTCTGGCATCTCTCTGTCTCTCCCCTCTCTCTCAAAGTAGTTGTGCATTACTCTCCCTCTCTCTCACACACACTCTCTCTCTCTCTCAAAGTAGCCTAGATTCCCTCTCTCTGTTTCTCCCTCTGTCAAAGGAGTCTACCATATCTCTATCTCTCTCTATCAACTGAGCCTGGCATCTCTCTCTCCTTATCTCTGTCTCTTCCAAAGGAGTACTAGCATTTCCCTCTCTCTCTCAAAGGAGCCTAGCATTTCTCTTTCTCTCTCTCTCTCAAAGTAGCCTAGCATATCTCTCTCTCTATGCTCGCAAAGTAGCCTAGAATCTATCTCTCTATCTCTCTCTTTCTCTCTCCTCTCATTCAAGGGATCCTACCGTCTCTCCTTCTCTCTCTGTGTGTCTCTCAAAGGATCCTAGCATCTCTCTCTGTGTGTCTCTCACAAAGGACTCTTGCATACAACTCTGTCTCTCTCTCTCAAAGGATTCCTTCTTGTCTCTCTCTCTCTCTCTCTTTCTCGAGTGTAGCATCTCTCTGTGTCTCTCTCTGTCTGTCAAAGGAGCCTAGCTTCTCTTTCTCTCTCTGTTTCTCCCTCTCTCAAAGGATTCCAGCATGTCTCTCCCTCTCTCTCTCTCTCTCTCTCAATGCAGCCTAGGCATCTCCTTCTGTCTCTCTCATTCTCAATGGATCATAGTATTTCTCTCTCTCTCTCTCTCTCAAAGGAGACTACCAATTTCTCTCTCTCTTTCTCTCACATTAGCCTAGCATGTCGTCTCTCTCTCTTTCAATGGAGCCTTGGATCTCTTTCTCTGTCTATCTCTCTCTGTCTCTCAATGGAGACTAGCATCTCCATCTCTCTCTCTCTCTCTCTCAAAAAAGGCTAGCATCTCTCTCTCTATCTCTCGCTATCTCTCTCTTTCTCTCTCAAAGGAGACTAGCATTTCTCTCTCTCTCTTTCAGTGGCGCCTTAGCATCGATCCCCCCTCTCTCTCACAAGGGAGTCTAGCACCTCTCACTCTCTCAAAGGAGACAGCATCTCTCTCTCTCAAAGGAGCCTAGCATCTCTCTCTCTGTATCTCCTCCCTCTCAAAGGAGACTAGCATCTCTCTCTCAAGGAGCCTTGCATATCTCTCCCTCTATCACTCTCTCTCAAAAGAGCCTAGCTTCTCAGACTCCCTCTTTCTCTCTTTATCAAAGGATCCTAGCCTCTCTCTCTCTCCCTCTCTCTCTCTCAAAGGAGCCTCAGCGCCTCTCTCTCTCTCTCACTCTCCCTTTCTCAAAGGAAGGTAGCATCTCTCTCTCTGTCTCTCAATGTTGATTAGTATTTCTCACTCTCTCAAAGGAGACTAGCATCTCTCTGTCTCTCAAAAAGGATCCTTGCCTCCAACTCTCTCTCTCTCTCTCTCTCAAGGACTCTGGCATCTGTCTCTATCTCACTCTCTAACAAGCGTAGCATCTCCCTCTGTCTCTCTCTCTCTCTCAAAGGAGCCTAGCTTCTTTCTCTCTCTTTCTCCCTCTCTCAAAGGATTCCAGCATTTCTCTCATCTCTGTCCCCTCTCTCTAAATTCGAACCTAGCATCTCCCTCTATCTCTCTCATCTCTCAATGGAGCATAGTACTTCTCTCTCGCTCTCTCAAAGGAGACTAGCATTTCTCTCTCTCTCTTTCTCTCACATTAGCCTAGCATGTCTCTCTCTCTCTCAATCTCAAAGAGCCTTGGATCTCTCTCTCAGTCTCTCTGTCTCTCTTTCTAAATGGAGACTTGCATCTCCCTCTCTCTCTCTCTCTCTGTCGCTCTCAATGGAGTGTAGCATTTCTCCCTCTTCCTCTCTCAAAGGAGACAAGCGTCTTTCTTTCTCTTTCTCTCTCTCTCTTCTCTCTCTCTCTATTTCTCTCTCTCTCTTCTCGCCTCCAAAGATCCTGGCATTTCTCTGTCTCTCTCTCTCTCTCTCAAAGGATCGGTGCATTACTCTCTCCTCTCACGACACACACACTCTCTCTCTCTCAAAGGATTCTAGCATCTTCTCTCTCCTTCACACTCTCTCTCTAAGGAGACAAGGATCTCTCTCTCTCTCTCTCTCTCTCTCTCTCTCTCTCTCTCTCTCTCTCTCTCTCTTCTCTCCCCCTCAATGGAGCCCTAACAGCACTCTCACTCACTGCAAAGGATCCTAGCATCTCTCTCTCGCTCTCTCTCTCATATGAGATTGGCAACTCTCTCTCTCACTCTCTCTTAATAAAGCCTAGCATCTCTCTTTTTCTCTCTCTCTCAAAGGAGCCAGCATCTCTCACTCCTCTCTCTCTCTCTCTCTCTCTCAAAGGAGCTTAGCATCTCCCTCTCACTCACTCTCTCTCAGAGGAGCCTAGCATCTCTCTCTGTATCCCTCTATCTCAAGGGAGACTAGCATCTCTCTCTCTCTCTCTCATCTTCACTCTTACGTTCAAAAGGAGCCTAGCATCTCTCTCTCTCTATCTCTCTCTCTCCCTCTCAACGGATCCTCGCACCTCTCTCTCTCTCACAAAGAATCCTAGCATTCAAATATATATCTCTCTCTCTCAAAGGAGTCTGACATCTGTATGCCTTTCACTCTAAGGAGCATAGCATCTCTCTTTATTTCTCTCTCAAAGGAGCCTAGCTTCAATCTCTCTTTTTTCTCCCTCTCTCAAAGGATCCTAGCATATCTCTCCTTCTCTCTCTCTCAAAGGTGCATAGCATTTCTCTCTCTCTCTCTCAAAGGAGCCTAGAACCACTCTCTCTCTCTCTTCAATGGAGCATAGCATCTCTCTCTCTCTCTCTCTCTCTCTCTCTCTCTCTCTCTCAAAGGAGCCTAGCATCTCTCTCTCTTTCAGTGGCGCCTAGCATCTCCCCCCTCTCTCTCTCACAACGGAGTCCTAGCATCTCTCACTCTCTCAAAGGAGACAGCATCTCTCTCTCTCAAAGGAGCGTAGCATATCTCTCTCTGTATCTCTCTCTCTCAAAAGGAGCCTTGCATTTCTCTCCCTCTCTCACTCTCTCTCTCAAAGGAGCCTTAGTCTTCTCAGTCTCTCTCTTTCTCTCTGTATCAAAGGATCCTAGCCCCTCTCTCTCTCTCCCTCCTCTCATCACAAAGGAGACAAGCACCTCTCTCTCACTATCCCTTTCTCAAAGGGAGGGTAGGCATCTCTCTCTCTCTGTCTTTCAATGTTGCTTAGCATCTCTCTCTCACACAAAGGAGAGTAGCATCTCTCTCTCTTTCTCTCTCTCTCAATGGAGCCCTTGAATCTCTCTCTCTCTCTCTCCATCATAAAGTAGCCTAACATCACTCTCTCTCTCTTTCTATCTCTCTCAATGGAGCCTAGAACTCTCCCTACGTCCCTCTCTCTCTCTCTCAAAGGAGCATAGCATTCTCTCTCTCTCTCTCTATCTCAAAGGAGCATAGCTTATCTCTCTCTCTGTCTCAAAGGAGACTAGCATCTGTCTCTCTCTCTCTCAATGTAGCCTAGCATCTCTCTCTCTCAAAGGAGCCTAGCATCCAACTCTCTCTCTATCTCTCTCTTTCAAAGGACTCTGGCTTCTCTCTCTCTCTCTCTCTCTCTCTCTCTCTCTCTCTCTCTCTCTCACTAAGGAACATAGCTTCTCTCTCCTACTCTCTCTGTCTCGCTCTCTATCTCAAAGTAGCCTAGATTCTCTCTCTCTCTCTCTTTCTCCCCTCTCTCAAAGCGAGTCTAACATGTCTCTATCTCTCTCTATCAGTGGAGATTGGCATCTCTCTCTCTGTATCTCTCTTCTCTCAGAGGAGACTAGCATTTCTCTCTGTCTCAAAGGAGCCTAGCATCTCTCTTCTCTCTCTCTCTCAAAGTAGCCTAGCACATATATCTCTCTCTTTTTCTCTCTCTCTCATTCAAGGGAGGCTACCGTCTCTCTCTCCCTGGTCTCTCTCTCTCATCTCTCTCTCTCTCTCAAAGAGCCTAGCATCTCTCTTTCTCTGTCTCTCACAAGGATCCTTGCATCCAACACTTTCTCTCTCTCAAAGGACTCTGGCATCTGTCTCTCCCTCTCTGTCTAAGGAATGTAGCATCTCTCTCTGTCTCTCTCTCTCTCACTCTCAGAAGGAGAATAGCTTCTCTCTACATCATCTCTCTCCCTCTCTCAAAAGATTCTAACATGTCCTCTCTCTCAATGGAGCCTAGAATCTCCCTCTATCTCTCTCATTCTCAAAGGAGCATAGTATTTCTCTCTCTCTCTCTCAAAGGAGACTAGCATTTCTCTCTTTCTCTTTCTCTCACATTAGCCTAGCATGTCTCTCTCTCTCTCTCTCAAAGGAGCCTTGGATCTCTCTCTCTCTGTATCGTCTATCTCTCTTTCTAAATGGAGCCTAGCATCTCCCTCTCTCCCTCTCTCTCACTCTCAATGGAGCATAGCATTTTCTCCCCTCTGTCTCTCTCAAAGGAGACAAGCGCCTCTCTCTCTCTTTCTCTCTCTCTCTTTCTCCAAAGATTCTCGGCATCCTCTCTGTCCTCTCCCTCTCTCTCAAAGTAGTTGTGCATTACTCTCCCTCTCTCTCACACACATCTCTCTCTCTCTCTCAAAGTAGCCTAGATTCCCTCTCTCTGTTTCTCCCTCTGTCAAAGGAGTCTACCATATCTCTATCTCTCTCTATCAACTGAGCCTGGCATCTCTCTCTCCTTTTCTCTGTCTCTCAAAGGAGACTAGCATTTCCCTCTCTCTCTCAAAGGAGCCTAGCATTCTACTTTCTCTCTCTCTCTCAAAGTAGCCTAGCATATCTCTCTCTCTATCTCGCAAAGTAGCCTAGAATCTATCTCTCTATCTCTCTCTTTCTCTCTCTCTCATTCAAGGGGATCCTACCGTCTCTCCTTCTCTCTCTGTGTGTCTCTCAAAGGATCCTAGCATCTCTCTCTGTGGTGTCTCTCACAAAGGACTCTTGCATACAACTCTGTCTCTCTCTCTCAAAGGATTCCTTCTTGTCTCTCTCTCTCTCTCTTTCTCGAGTGTAGCATCTCTCTGTGTCTCTCTCTGTCTGTCAAATGGAGCCTAGCTTCTCTTTCTCTCTCTGTTTCTCCCTCTCTCAAAGGATTCCAGCATGTCTCTCCCTCCTCTCTCTCTCTCTCTCAATGCAGCCTAGCAATCTCCTTCTGTCTCTCTCATTCTCAATGGATCATAGTATTTCTCTCTCTCTCTCTCTCAAAGGAGAGACTACCATTTCTCTCTCTCTTATCTCTCACATTAGCCTAGCATGTCTCTCTCTCTCTCTTTCAATGGAGCCTTGGATCTCTTTCTCTGTCTATCTCTCTCTGTCTCTCAATGGAGACTAGCATCTCCATCTCTCTCTCTCTCTCTCAAAAAAGGCTAGCATCTCTCTCTCTATCTCTCGCTATTTCTCTCAAAGGAGACTAGCATTTCTCTCTCTCTCTTTCAGTGGCGCCTAGCATCGATCCCCCCTCTCTCTCACAAGGGAGTCTAGCACCTCTCACTCTCTCAAAGGAGACAGCATCTCTCTCTCTCAAAGGAGCCTAGCATCTCTCTCTCTGTATCTCTCCCTCTCAAAGGAGACTAGCATCCATCTCTCTCTCAAAGGAGCCTTGCATATCTCTCCCTCTATCACTCTCTCTCAAAAGAGCCTAGCTTCTCAGACTCCCTCTTTCTCTCTTTATCAAAGGATCCTAGCCTCTCTCTCTCTCCCTCTCTCTCTCTCAAAGGAGCCTAGCGCCTCTCTCTCTCTCTCACTCTCCCTTTCTCAAAGGAGGGTAGCATCTCTCTCTCTGTCTCTCAATGTTGATTAGTATTTCTCACTCTCTCAAAGGAGACTAGCATCTCTCTGTCTCTCAAAAAGGATCCTTGCCTCCAACTCTCTCTCTCTCTCTCTCTCCAAGGACTCTGGCATCTGTCTCTATCTCACTCTCTAACAAGCGTAGCATCTCCCTCTGTCTCTCTCTCTCTCTCAAAGGAGCCTAGCTTCTTTCTCTCTCTTTCTCCCTCTCTCAAAGGATTCCAGCATTTCTCTCTCTCTGTCCCTCTCTCTAAATTCAACCTAGCATCTCCCTCTATCTCTCTCATTCTCAATGGAGCATAGTATTTCTCTCTCGCTCTCTCAAAGGAGACTAGCATTTCTCTCTCTCTCTTTCTCTCACATTAGCCTAGCATGTCTCTCTCTCTCTCAATCTCAAAGAGCCTTGGATCTCTCTCTCAGTCTCTCTGTCTCTCTTTCTAAATGGAGACTTGCATCTCCCTCTCTCTCTCTCTCTCTCTGTCGCTCTCAATGGAGTGTAGCATTTCTCCCTCTTCCTCTCTCAAAGGAGACAAGCGTCTTTCTTTCTCTTTCTCTCTCTTTCTCTCTCTCTCTATTTCTCTCTCTCTCTCTCTCCAAAGATCCTGGCATTTCTCTGTCTCTCTCTCTCTCTCAAAGGATCGGTGCATTACTCTCCCTCTCACACACACACACTCTCTCTCTCTCAAAGGATTCTAGCATCTTCTCTCTCCTTCACACTCTCTCTCTAAGGAGACAAGGATCTCTCTCTCTCTCTCTCTCTCTCTCTCTCTCTCTCTCTCTCTCTCTCTCTCTCTCCCCCTCAATGGAGCCTAACAGCACTCTCACTCACTCAAAGGATCCTAGCATCTCTCTCTCGCTCTCTCTCTCATATGAGATTGGCAACTCTCTCTCTCACTCTCTCTTAATAAAGCCTAGCATCTCTCTTTTTCTCTCTCTCTCAAAGGAGCCAGCATCTCTCACTCCCTCTCTCTCTCTCTCTCTCTCAAAGGAGCTTAGCATCTCCCTCTCACTCACTCTCTCTCAGAGGAGCCTAGCATCTCTCTCTGTATCCCTCTATCTCAAGGGAGACTAGCATCTCTCTCTCTCTCTCTCATCTTCACTCTTACGTTCAAAGGAGCCTAGCATCTCTCTCTCTCTATCTCTCTCTCTCCCTCTCAACGGATCCTCGCACCTCTCTCTCTCTCACAAAGAATCCTAGCATTCAAATATATATCTCTCTCTCAAAGGAGTCTGACATCTGTATGCCTTTCACTCTAAGGAGCATAGCATCTCTCTTTATTTCTCTCTCAAAGGAGCCTAGCTTCAATCTCTCTTTTTCTCCCTCTCTCAAAGGATCCTAGCATATCTCTCTTTCTCTCTCTCAAAGGTGCATAGCATTTCTCTCTCTCTCTCTCAAAGGAGCCTAGAACCACTCTCTCTCTCTCTTCAATGGAGCATAGCATCTCTCTCTCTCTCTCTCTCTCTCTCTCTCTCTCAAAGGAGCCTAGCATCTCTCTCTCTTTCAGTGGCGCCTAGCATCTCCCCCCTCTCTCTCTCACAACGGAGTCTAGCATCTCTCACTCTCTCAAAGGAGACAGCATCTCTCTCTCTCAAAGGAGCGTAGCATATCTCTCTCTGTATCTCTCTCTCTCAAAGGAGCCTTGCATTTCTCTCCCTCTCTCACTCTCTCTCAAAGGAGCCTAGCTTCTCAGTCTCTCTCTTTCTCTCTGTATCAAAGGATCCTAGCCCCTCTCTCTCTCTCCCTCTCTCTCACAAATGAGACAAGCACCTCTCTCTCACTATCCCTTTCTCAAAGGAGGGTAGCATCTCTCTCTCTCTGTCTTTCAATGTTGCTTAGCATCTCTCTCTCACTCAAAGGAGAGTAGCATCTCTCTCTCTTTCTCTCTCTCTCAATGGAGCCTTGAATCTCTCTCTCTCTCTCTCCATCATAAAGTAGCCTAACATCACTCTCTCTCTCTTTCTATCTCTCTCAATGGAGCCTAGAATCTCCCTACGTCCCTCTCTCTCTCTCAAAGGAGCATAGCATCTCTCTCTCTCTCTCTATCTCAAAGGAGCATAGCTTATCTCTCTCTCTGTCTCAAAGGAGACTAGCATCTGTCTCTCTCTCTCTCAATGTAGCCTAGCATCTCTCTCTCTCAAAGGAGCCTAGCATCCAACTCTCTCTCTATCTCTCTCTTTCAAAGGACTCTGGCTTCTCTCTCTCTCTCTCTCTCTCTCTCTCTCTCTCTCTCTCTCTCTCTCTCTCACTAAGGAACATAGCTTCTCTCTCCTACTCTCTCTGTCTCGCTCTCTATCTCAAAGTAGCCTAGATTCTCTCTCTCTCTCTTTCTCCCTCTCTCAAAGGAGTCTAACATGTCTCTATCTCTCTCTATCAGTGGAGATTGGCATCTCTCTGTATCTCTCTCTCTCAGAGGAGACTAGCATTTCTCTCTGTCTCAAAGGAGCCTAGCATCTCTCTTCTCTCTCTCTCTCAAAGTAGCCTAGCACATATATCTCTCTCTTTTTCTCTCTCTCTCATTCAAGGGAGGCTACCGTCTCTCTCTCCCTGTCTCTCTCTCTCTCTCTCTCTCTCTCTCTCTCTCTCAAAGAGCCTAGCATCTCTCTTTCTCTGTCTCTCACAAAGGATCCTTGCATCCAACACTTTCTCTCTCTCAAAGGACTCTGGCATCTGTCTCTCCCTCTCTGTCTAAGGAATGTAGCATCTCTCTCTGTCTCTCTCTCTCTCACTCTCAAAGGAGAATAGCTTCTCTCTATCTCTCTCCCTCTCTCAAAAGATTCTAACATGTCTCTCTCTCAATGGAGCCTAGAATCTCCCTCTATCTCTCTCATTCTCAAAGGAGCATAGTATTTCTCTCTCTCTCTCTCAAAGGAGACTAGCATTTCTCTCTTTCTCTTTCTCTCACATTAGCCTAGCATGTCTCTCTCTCTCTCTCTCAAAGGAGCCTTGGATCTCTCTCTCTCTGTATCTCTATCTCTCTTTCTAAATGGAGCCTAGCATCTCCCTCTCTCCCTCTCTCTCACTCTCAATGGAGCATAGCATTTCTCCCTCTGTCTCTCTCAAAGGAGACAAGCGCCTCTCTCTCTCTTTCTCTCTCTCTCTTTCTCCAAAGATTCTGGCATCTCTCTGTCTCTCCCTCTCTCTCAAAGTAGTTGTGCATTACTCTCCCTCTCTCTCACACACACTCTCTCTCTCTCTCAAAGTAGCCTAGATTCCCTCTCTCTGTTTCTCCCTCTGTCAAAGGAGTCTACCATATCTCTATCTCTCTCTATCAACTGAGCCTGGCATCTCTCTCTCCTTATCTCTGTCTCTCAAAGGAGACTAGCATTTCCCTCTCTCTCTCAAAGGAGCCTAGCATTTCTCTTTCTCTCTCTCTCTCAAAGTAGCCTAGCATATCTCTCTCTCTATCTCGCAAAGTAGCCTAGAATCTATCTCTCTATCTCTCTCTTTCTCTCTCTCTCATTCAAGGGATCCTACCGTCTCTCCTTCTCTCTCTGTGTGTCTCTCAAAGGATCCTAGCATCTCTCTCTGTGTGTCTCTCACAAAGGACTCTTGCATACAACTCTGTCTCTCTCTCTCAAAGGATTCCTTCTTGTCTCTCTCTCTCTCTCTTTCTCGAGTGTAGCATCTCTCTGTGTCTCTCTCTGTCTGTCAAAGGAGCCTAGCTTCTCTTTCTCTCTCTGTTTCTCCCTCTCTCAAAGGATTCCAGCATGTCTCTCCCTCTCTCTCTCTCTCTCTCAATGCAGCCTAGCATCTCCTTCTGTCTCTCTCATTCTCAATGGATCATAGTATTTCTCTCTCTCTCTCTCTCAAAGGAGACTACCATTTCTCTCTCTCTTTCTCTCACATTAGCCTAGCATGTCTCTCTCTCTCTCTTTCAATGGAGCCTTGGATCTCTTTCTCTGTCTATCTCTCTCTGTCTCTCAATGGAGACTAGCATCTCCATCTCTCTCTCTCTCTCTCAAAAAAGGCTAGCATCTCTCTCTCTATCACTCGCTATTTCTCTCAAAGGAGACTAGCATTTCTCTCTCTCTCTTTCAGTGGCGCCTAGCATCGATCCCCCCTCTCTCTCACAAGGGAGTCTAGCACCTCTCACTCTCTCAAAGGAGACAGCATCTCTCTCTCTCAAAGGAGCCTAGCATCTCTCTCTCTGTATCTCTCCCTCTCAAAGGAGACTAGCATCTCTCTCTCAAAGGAGCCTTGCATATCTCTCCCTCTATCACTCTCTCTCAAAAGAGCCTAGCTTCTCAGACTCCCTCTTTCTCTCTTTATCAAAGGATCCTAGCCTCTCTCTCTCTCCCTCTCTCTCTCTCAAAGGAGCCTAGCGCCTCTCTCTCTCTCTCACTCTCCCTTTCTCAAAGGAAGGTAGCATCTCTCTCTCTGTCTCTCAATGTTGATTAGTATTTCTCACTCTCTCAAAGGAGACTAGCATCTCTCTGTCTCTCAAAAAGGATCCTTGCCTCCAACTCTCTCTCTCTCTCTCTCTCCAAGGACTCTGGCATCTGTCTCTATCTCACTCTCTAACAAGCGTAGCATCTCCCTCTGTCTCTCTCTCTCTCTCAAAGGAGCCTAGCTTCTTTCTCTCTCTTTCTCCCTCTCTCAAAGGATTCCAGCATTTCTCTCTCTCTGTCCCTCTCTCTAAATTCAACCTAGCATCTCCCTCTATCTCTCTCATTCTCAATGGAGCATAGTATTTCTCTCTCGCTCTCTCAAAGGAGACTAGCATTTCTCTCTCTCTCTTTCTCTCACATTAGCCTAGCATGTCTCTCTCTCTCTCAATCTCAAAGAGCCTTGGATCTCTCTCTCAGTCTCTCTGTCTCTCTTTCTAAATGGAGACTTGCATCTCCCTCTCTCTCTCTCTCTCTGTCGCTCTCAATGGAGTGTAGCATTTCTCCCTCTTCCTCTCTCAAAGGAGACAAGCGTCTTTCTTTCTCTTTCTCTCTCTCTCTTTCTCTCTCTCTCTATTTCTCTCTCTCTCTCTCTCCAAAGATCCTGGCATTTCTCTGTCTCTCTCTCTCTCTCAAAGGATCGGTGCATTACTCTCCCTCTCACACACACACACTCTCTCTCTCTCAAAGGATTCTAGCATCTTCTCTCTCCTTCACACTCTCTCTCTAAGGAGACTAGGATCTCTCTCTCTCTCTCTCTCTCTCTCTCTCTCTCTCTCTCTCTCTCCCCCTCAATGGAGCCTAACAGCACTCTCACTCACTCAAAGGATCCTAGCATCTCTCTCTCGCTCTCTCTCTCATATGAGATTGGCAACTCTCTCTCTCACTCTCTCTTAATAAAGCCTAGCATCTCTCTTTTTCTCTCTCTCTCAAAGGAGCCAGCATCTCTCACTCCCTCTCTCTCTCTCTCTCTCTCAAAGGAGCTTAGCATCTCCCTCTCACTCACTCTCTCTCAGAGGAGCCTAGCATCTCTCTCTGTATCCCTCTATCTCAAGGGAGACTAACATCTCTCTCTCTCTCTCTCATCTTCACTCTTACGTTCAAAGGAGCCTAGCATCTCTCTCTCTATCTCTCTCTCTCCCTCTCAACTGATCCTCGCACCTCTCTCTCTCTCACAAAGAATCCTAGCATTCAAATATATATCTCTCTCTCAAAGGAGTCTGACATCTGTATGCCTTTCACTCTAAGGAGCATAGCATCTCTCTTTATTTCTCTCTCAAAGGAGCCTAGCTTCAATCTCTCTTTTTCTCCCTCTCTCAAAGGATCCTAGCATATCTCTCTTTCTCTCTCTCAAAGGTGCATAGCATTTCTCTCTCTCTCTCTCAAAGGAGCCTAGAACCACTCTCTCTCTCTCTTCAATGGAGCATAGCATCTCTCTCTCTCTCTCTCTCTCTCTCTCAAAGGAGCCTAGCATCTCTCTCTCTTTCAGTGGCGCCTAGCATCTCCCCCCTCTCTCTCTCACTACGGAGTCTAGCATCTCTCACTCTCTCAAAGGAGACAGCATCTCTCTCTCTCAAAGGAGCGTAGCATATCTCTCTCTGTATCTCTCTCTCTCAAAGGAGCCTTGCATTTCTCTCCCTCTCTCACTCTCTCTCAAAGGAGCCTAGCTTCTCAGTCTCTCTCTTTCTCTCTGTATCAAAGGATCCTAGCCCCTCTCTCTCTCTCCCTCTCTCTCACAAAGGAGACAAGCACCTCTCTCTCACTATCCCTTTCTCAAAGGAGGGTAGCATCTCTCTCTCTCTGTCTTTCAATGTTGCTTAGCATCTCTCTCTCTCTCAAAGGAGAGTAGCATCTCTCTCTCTTTCTCTCTCTCTCAATGGAGCCTTGAATCTCTCTCTCTCTCTCCATCATAAAGTAGCCTAACATCACTCTCTCTCTCTTTCTCTCTCTCTCAATGGAGCCTAGAATCTCCCTACCTCCCTCTCTCTCTCTCAAAGGAGCATAGCATCTCTCTCTCTCTCTCTATCTCAAAGGAGCATAGCTTATCTCTCTCTCTGTCTCAAAGAAGACTAGCATCTGTCTCTCTCTCTCTCAATGTAGCCTAGCATCTCTCTCTCTCAAAGGAGCCTAGCATCCAACTCTCTCTCTATCTCTCTCTTTCAAAGGACTCTGGCTTCTCTCTCTCTCTCTCTCTCTCTCTCACTAAGGAACATAGCTTCTCTCTCCTACTCTCTCTGTCTCGCTCTCTATCTCAAAGTAGCCTAGATTCTCTCTCTCTCTCTTTCTCCCTCTCTCAAAGGAGTCTAGCATGTCTCTATCTCTCTCTATCAGTGGAGATTGGCATCTCTCTCTCTGTATCTCTCTCTCTCGAGGAGACTAGCATTTCTCTCTGTCTCAAAGGAGCCTAGCATCTCTCTTCTCTCTCTCTCTCAAAGTAGCCTAGCACATATATCTCTCTCTTTTTCTCTCTCTCTCATTCAAGGGAGGCTACCGTCTCTCTCTCCCTGTCTCTCTCTCTCTCTCTCTCTCTCTCAAAGAGCCTAGCATCTCTCTTTCTCTGTCTCTCACAAAGGATCCTTGCATCCAACACTTTCTCTCTCTCAAAGGACTCTGGCATCTGTCTCTCCCTCTCTGTCTAAGGAATGTAGCATCTCTCTCTGTCTCTCTCTCTCTCACTCTCAAAGGAGAATAGCTTCTCTCTATCTCTCTCCCTCTCTCAAAAGATTCTAACATGTCTCTCTCTCAATGGAGCCTTGAATCTCCCTCTATCTCTCTCATTCTCAAAGGAGCATAGTATTTCTCTCTCTCTCTCTCAAAGGAGACTAGCATTTCTCTCTTTCTCTTTCTCTCACATTAGCCTAGCATGTCTCTCTCTCTCTCTCTCAAAGGAGCCTTGGATCTCTCTCTCTCTGTATCTCTATCTCTCTTTCTAAATGAAGCCTAGCATCTCCCTCTCTCCCTCTCTCTCACTCTCAATGGAGCATAGCATTTCTCCCTCTGTCTCTCTCAAAGGAGACAAGCGCCTCTCTCTCTCTTTCTCTCTCTCTCTTTCTCCAAAGATTCTGGCATCTCTCTGTCTCTCCCTCTCTCTCAAAGTAGTTGTGCATTACTCTCCCTCTCTCTCACACACACTCTCTCTCTCTCTCAAAGTAGCCTAGATTCTCTCTCTCTGTTTCTCCCTCTGTCAAAGGAGTCTACCATATCTCTATCTCTCTCTATCAACTGAGCCTGGCATCTCTCTCTCCTTATCTCTGTCTCTCAAAGGAGACTATCATTTCCCTCTCTCTCTCAAAGGAGCCTAGCATTTCTCTTTCTCTCTCTCTCTCAAAGTAGCCTAGCATATCTCTCTCTCTATCTCGCAAAGTAGCCTAGAATCTATCTCTCTATCTCTCTCTTTCTCTCTCTCTCATTCAAGGGATCCTACCGTCTCTCCTTCTCTCTCTGTGTGTCTCTCAAAGGATCCTAGCATCTCTCTCTGTGTGTCTCTCACAAAGGACTCTTGCATACAACTCTGTCTCTCTCTCTCAAAGGATTCCTTCTTGTCTCTCTCTCTCTCTCTTTCTCGAGTGTAGCATCTCTCTGTGTCTCTCTCTGTCTGTCAAAGGAGCCTAGCTTCTCTTTCTCTCTCTGTTTCTCCCTCTCTCAAAGGATTCCAGCATGTCTCTCCCTCTCTCTCTCTCTCTCTCAATGCAGCCTAGCATCTCCTTCTGTCTCTCTCATTCTCAATGGATCATAGTATTTCTCTCTCTCTCTCTCTCAAAGGAGACTACCATTTCTCTCTCTCTTTCTCTCACATTAGCCTAGCATGTCTCTCTCTCTCTTTCAATGGAGCCTTGGATCTCTTTCTCTGTCTATCTCTCTCTGTCTCTCAATGGAGACTAGCATCTCCATCTCTCTCTCTCTCTCTCTCAAAAAAGGCTAGCATCTCTCTCTCTATCTCTCGCTATCTCTCTCTTTCTCTCTCAAAGGAGACTAGCATTTCTCTCTCTCTCTTTCAGTGGCGCCTAGCATCGATCCCCCCTCTCTCTCACAAGGGAGTCTAGCACCTCTCACTCTCTCAAAGGAGACAGCATCTCTCTCTCTCAAAGGAGCCTAGCATCTCTCTCTCTGTATCTCTCCCTCTCAAAGGAGACTAGCATCTCTCTCTCAAAGGAGCCTTGCATATCTCTCCCTCTATCACTCTCTCTCAAAAGAGCCTAGCTTCTCAGACTCCCTCTTTCTCTCTTTATCAAAGGATCCTAGCCTCTCTCTCTCTCCCTCTCTCTCTCTCAAAGGAGCCTAGCGCCTCTCTCTCTCTCTCACTCTCCCTTTCTCAAAGGAAGGTAGCATCTCTCTCTCTGTCTCTCAATGTTGATTAGTATTTCTCACTCTCTCAAAGGAGACTAGCATCTCTCTGTCTCTCAAAAAGGATCCTTGCCTCCAACTCTCTCTCTCTCTCTCTCTCCAAGGACTCTGGCATCTGTCTCTATCTCACTCTCTAACAAGCGTAGCATCTCCCTCTGTCTCTCTCTCTCTCTCAAAGGAGCCTAGCTTCTTTCTCTCTCTTTCTCCCTCTCTCAAAGGATTCCAGCATTTCTCTCTCTCTGTCCCTCTCTCTAAATTCAACCTAGCATCTCCCTCTATCTCTCTCATTCTCAATGGAGCATAGTATTTCTCTCTCGCTCTCTCAAAGGAGACTAGCATTTCTCTCTCTCTCTTTCTCTCACATTAGCCTAGCATGTCTCTCTCTCTCTCAATCTCAAAGAGCCTTGGATCTCTCTCTCAGTCTCTCTGTCTCTCTTTCTAAATGGAGACTTGCATCTCCCTCTCTCTCTCTCTCTCTGTCGCTCTCAATGGAGTGTAGCATTTCTCCCTCTTCCTCTCTCAAAGGAGACAAGCGTCTTTCTTTCTCTTTCTCTCTCTCTCTTTCTCTCTCTCTCTATTTCTCTCTCTCTCTCTCTCCAAAGAACCTGGCATTTCTCTGTCTCTCTCTCTCTCTCAAAGGATCGGTGCATTACTCTCCCTCTCACACACACACACTCTCTCTCTCTCAAAGGATTCTAGCATCTTCTCTCTCCTTCACACTCCCTCTCTAAGGAGACTAGGATCTCTCTCTCTCTCTCTCTCTCTCTCTCTCTCTCTCTCTCTCTCTCTCTCTCTCCCCCTCAATGGAGCCTAAGAGCACTCTCACTCACTCAAAGGATCCTAGCATCTCTCTCTCGCTCTCTCTCTCATATGAGATTGGCAACTCTCTCTCTCACTCTCTCTTAATAAAGCCTAGCATCTCTCTTTTTCTCTCTCTCTCAAAGGAGCCAGCATCTCTCACTCCCTCTCTCTCTCTCTCTCTCTCAAAGGAGCTTAGCATCTCCCTCTCACTCACTCTCTCTCAGAGGAGCCTAGCATCTCTCTCTGTATCCCTCTATCTCAAGGGAGACTAACATCTCTCTCTCTCTCTCTCATCTTCACTCTTACGTTCAAAGGAGCCTAGCATCTCTCTCTCTATCTCTCTCTCTCCCTCTCAACTGATCCTCGCACCTCTCTCTCTCTCACAAAGAATCCTAGCATTCAAATATATATCTCTCTCTCAAAGGAGTCTGACATCTGTATGCCTTTCACTCTAAGGAGCATAGCATCTCTCTTTATTTCTCTCTCAAAGGAGCCTAGCTTCAATCTCTCTTTTTCTCCCTCTCTCAAAGGATCCTAGCATATCTCTCTTTCTCTCTCTCAAAGGTGCATAGCATTTCTCTCTCTCTCTCTCAAAGGAGCCTAGAACCACTCTCTCTCTCTCTTCAATGGAGCATAGCATCTCTCTCTCTCTCTCTCTCTCTCTCTCAAAGGAGCCTAGCATCTCTCTCTCTTTCAGTGGCGCCTAGCATCTCCCCCCTCTCTCTCTCACAACTGAGTCTAGCATCTCTCACTCTCTCAAAGGAGACAGCATCTCTCTCTCTCAAAGGAGCGTAGCATATCTCTCTCTGTATCTCTCTCTCTCAAAGGAGCCTTGCATTTCTCTCCCTCTCTCACTCTCTCTCAAAGGAGCCTAGCTTCTCAGTCTCTCTCTTTCTCTCTGTATCAAAGGATCCTAGCCCCTCTCTCTCTCTCCCTCTCTCTCACAAAGGAGACAAGCACCTCTCTCTCACTATCCCTTTCTCAAAGGAGGGTAGCATCTCTCTCTCTCTGTCTTTCAATGTTGCTTAGCATCTCTCTCTCTCTCAAAGGAGAGTAGCATCTCTCTCTCTTTCTCTCTCTCTCAATGGAGCCTTGAATCTCTCTCTCTCTCTCCATCATAAAGTAGCCTAACATCACTCTCTCTCTCTTTCTCTCTCTCTCAATGGAGCCTAGAATCTCCCTACCTCCCTCTCTCTCTCTCAAAGGAGCATAGCATCTCTCTCTCTCTCTCTATCTCAAAGGAGCATAGCTTATCTCTCTCTCTGTCTCAAAGAAGACTAGCATCTGTCTCTCTCTCTCTCAATGTAGCCTAGCATCTCTCTCTCTCAAAGGAGCCTAGCATCCAACTCTCTCTCTATCTCTCTCTTTCAAAGGACTCTGGCTTCTCTCTCTCTCTCTCTCTCTCTCTCACTAAGGAACATAGCTTCTCTCTCCTACTCTCTCTGTCTCGCTCTCTATCTCAAAGTAGCCTAGATTCTCTCTCTCTCTCTTTCTCCCTCTCTCAAAGGAGTCTAGCATGTCTCTATCTCTCTCTATCAGTGGAGATTGGCATCTCTCTCTCTGTATCTCTCTCTCTCGAGGAGACTAGCATTTCTCTCTGTCTCAAAGGAGCCTAGCATCTCTCTTCTCTCTCTCTCTCAAAGTAGCCTAGCACATATATCTCTCTCTTTTTCTCTCTCTCTCATTCAAGGGAGGCTACCGTCTCTCTCTCCCTGTCTCTCTCTCTCTCTCTCTCTCTCTCAAAGAGCCTAGCATCTCTCTTTCTCTGTCTCTCACAAAGGATCCTTGCATCCAACACTTTCTCTCTCTCAAAGGACTCTGGCATCTGTCTCTCCCTCTCTGTCTAAGGAATGTAGCATCTCTCTCTGTCTCTCTCTCTCTCACTCTCAAAGGAGAATAGCTTCTCTCTATCTCTCTCCCTCTCTCAAAAGATTCTAACATGTCTCTCTCTCAATGGAGCCTTGAATCTCCCTCTATCTCTCTCATTCTCAAAGGAGCATAGTATTTCTCTCTCTCTCTCTCAAAGGAGACTAGCATTTCTCTCTTTCTCTTTCTCTCACATTAGCCTAGCATGTCTCTCTCTCTCTCTCTCTCAAAGGAGCCTTGGATCTCTCTCTCTCTGTATCTCTATCTCTCTTTCTAAATGAAGCCTAGCATCTCCCTCTCTCCCTCTCTCTCACTCTCAATGGAGCATAGCATTTCTCCCTCTGTCTCTCTCAAAGGAGACAAGCGCCTCTCTCTCTCTTTCTCTCTCTCTCTTTCTCCAAAGATTCTGGCATCTCTCTGTCTCTCCCTCTCTCTCAAAGTAGTTGTGCATTACTCTCCCTCTCTCTCACACACACTCTCTCTCTCTCTCAAAGTAGCCTAGATTCTCTCTCTCTGTTTCTCCCTCTGTCAAAGGAGTCTACCATATCTCTATCTCTCTCTATCAACTGAGCCTGGCATCTCTCTCTCCTTATCTCTGTCTCTCAAAGGAGACTATCATTTCCCTCTCTCTCTCAAAGGAGCCTAGCATTTCTCTTTCTCTCTCTCTCTCAAAGTAGCCTAGCATATCTCTCTCTCTATCTCGCAAAGTAGCCTAGAATCTATCTCTCTATCTCTCTCTTTCTCTCTCTCTCATTCAAGGGATCCTACCGTCTCTCCTTCTCTCTCTGTGTGTCTCTCAAAGGATCCTAGCATCTCTCTCTGTGTGTCTCTCACAAAGGACTCTTGCATACAACTCTGTCTCTCTCTCTCAAAGGATTCCTTCTTGTCTCTCTCTCTCTCTCTTTCTTGAGTGTAGCATCTCTCTGTGTCTCTCTCTGTCTGTCAAAGGAGCCTAGCTTCTCTTTCTCTCTCTGTTTCTCCCTCTCTCAAAGGATTCCAGCATGTCTCTCCCTCTCTCTCTCTCTCTCTCAATGCAGCCTAGCATCTCCTTCTGTCTCTCTCATTCTCAATGGATCATAGTATTTCTCTCTCTCTCTCTCTCAAAGGAGACTACCATTTCTCTCTCTCTTTCTCTCACATTAGCCTAGCATGTCTCTCTCTCTCTTTCAATGGAGCCTTGGATCTCTTTCTCTGTCTATCTCTCTCTGTCTCTCAATGGAGACTAGCATCTCCATCTCTCTCTCTCTCTCTCTCAAAAAAGGCTAGCATCTCTCTCTCTATCTCTCGCTATCTCTCTCTTTCTCTCTCAAAGGAGACTAGCATTTCTCTCTCTCTCTTTCAGTGGCGCCTAGCATCGATCCCCCCTCTCTCTCACAAGGGAGTCTAGCACCTCTCACTCTCTCAAAGGAGACAGCATCTCTCTCTCTCAAAGGAGCCTAGCATCTCTCTCTCTGTATCTCTCCCTCTCAAAGGAGACTAGCATCTCTCTCTCAAAGGAGCCTTGCATATCTCTCCCTCTATCACTCTCTCTCAAAAGAGCCTAGCTTCTCAGACTCCCTCTTTCTCTCTTTATCAAAGGATCCTAGCCTCTCTCTCTCTCCCTCTCTCTCTCTCAAAGGAGCCTAGCGCCTCTCTCTCTCTCTCACTCTCCCTTTCTCAAAGGAAGGTAGCATCTCTCTCTCTGTCTCTCAATGTTGATTAGTATTTCTCACTCTCTCAAAGGAGACTAGCATCTCTCTGTCTCTCAAAAAGGATCCTTGCCTCCAACTCTCTCTCTCTCTCTCTCTCCAAGGACTCTGGCATCTGTCTCTATCTCACTCTCTAACAAGCGTAGCATCTCCCTCTGTCTCTCTCTCTCTCTCAAAGGAGCCTAGCTTCTTTCTCTCTCTTTCTCCCTCTCTCAAAGGATTCCAGCATTTCTCTCTCTCTGTCCCTCTCTCTAAATTCAACCTAGCATCTCCCTCTATCTCTCTCATTCTCAATGGAGCATAGTATTTCTCTCTCGCTCTCTCAAAGGAGACTAGCATTTCTCTCTCTCTCTTTCTCTCACATTAGCCTAGCATGTCTCTCTCTCTCTCAATCTCAAAGAGCCTTGGATCTCTCTCTCAGTCTCTCTGTCTCTCTTTCTAAATGGAGACTTGCATCTCCCTCTCTCTCTCTCTCTCTGTCGCTCTCAATGGAGTGTAGCATTTCTCCCTCTTCCTCTCTCAAAGGAGACAAGCGTCTTTCTTTCTCTTTCTCTCTCTCTCTTTCTCTCTCTCTCTATTTCTCTCTCTCTCTCTCTCCAAAGAACCTGGCATTTCTCTGTCTCTCTCTCTCTCTCAAAGGATCGGTGCATTACTCTCCCTCTCACACACACACACTCTCTCTCTCTCAAAGGATTCTAGCATCTTCTCTCTCCTTCACACTCCCTCTCTAAGGAGACTAGGATCTCTCTCTCTCTCTCTCTCTCTCTCTCTCTCTCTCTCTCTCTCTCTCTCCCCCTCAATGGAGCCTAAGAGCACTCTCACTCACTCAAAGGATCCTAGCATCTCTCTCTCGCTCTCTCTCTCATATGAGATTGGCAACTCTCTCTCTCACTCTCTCTTAATAAAGCCTAGCATCTCTCTTTTTCTCTCTCTCTCAAAGGAGCCAGCATCTCTCACTCCCTCTCTCTCTCTCTCTCTCTCAAAGGAGCTTAGCATCTCCCTCTCACTCACTCTCTCTCAGAGGAGCCTAGCATCTCTCTCTGTATCCCTCTATCTCAAGGGAGACTAACATCTCTCTCTCTCTCTCTCATCTTCACTCTTACGTTCAAAGGAGCCTAGCATCTCTCTCTCTATCTCTCTCTCTCCCTCTCAACTGATCCTCGCACCTCTCTCTCTCTCACAAAGAATCCTAGCATTCAAATATATATCTCTCTCTCAAAGGAGTCTGACATCTGTATGCCTTTCACTCTAAGGAGCATAGCATCTCTCTTTATTTCTCTCTCAAAGGAGCCTAGCTTCAATCTCTCTTTTTCTCCCTCTCTCAAAGGATCCTAGCATATCTCTCTTTCTCTCTCTCAAAGGTGCATAGCATTTCTCTCTCTCTCTCTCAAAGGAGCCTAGAACCACTCTCTCTCTCTCTTCAATGGAGCATAGCATCTCTCTCTCTCTCTCTCTCTCTCTCTCAAAGGAGCCTAGCATCTCTCTCTCTTTCAGTGGCGCCTAGCATCTCCCCCCTCTCTCTCTCACAACTGAGTCTAGCATCTCTCACTCTCTCAAAGGAGACAGCATCTCTCTCTCTCAAAGGAGCGTAGCATATCTCTCTCTGTATCTCTCTCTCTCAAAGGAGCCTTGCATTTCTCTCCCTCTCTCACTCTCTCTCAAAGGAGCCTAGCTTCTCAGTCTCTCTCTTTCTCTCTGTATCAAAGGATCCTAGCCCCTCTCTCTCTCTCCCTCTCTCTCACAAAGGAGACAAGCACCTCTCTCTCACTATCCCTTTCTCAAAGGAGGGTAGCATCTCTCTCTCTCTGTCTTTCAATGTTGCTTAGCATCTCTCTCTCTCTCAAAGGAGAGTAGCATCTCTCTCTCTTTCTCTCTCTCTCAATGGAGCCTTGAATCTCTCTCTCTCTCTCCATCATAAAGTAGCCTAACATCACTCTCTCTCTCTTTCTCTCTCTCTCAATGGAGCCTAGAATCTCCCTACCTCCCTCTCTCTCTCTCAAAGGAGCATAGCATCTCTCTCTCTCTCTCTATCTCAAAGGAGCATAGCTTATCTCTCTCTCTGTCTCAAAGGAGACTAGCATCTGTCTCTCTCTCTCTCAATGTAGCCTAGCATCTCTCTCTCTCAAAGGAGCCTAGCATCCAACTCTCTCTCTATCTCTCTCTTTCAAAGGACTCTGGCTTCTCTCTCTCTCTCTCTCTCTCTCTCTCTCTCTCACTAAGGAACATAGCTTCTCTCTCCTACTCTCTCTGTCTCGCTCTCTATATCAAAGTAGCCTAGATTCTCTCTCTCTCTCTTTCTCCCTCTCTCAAAGGAGTCTAGCATGTCTCTATCTCTCTCTATCAGTGGAGATTGGCATCTCTCTCTCTGTATCTCTCTCTCTCGAGGAGACTAGCATTTCTCTCTGTCTCAAAGGAGCCTAGCATCTCTCTTCTCTCTCTCTCTCAAAGTAGCCTAGCACATATATCTCTCTCTTTTTCTCTCTCTCTCATTCAAGGGAGGCTACCGTCTCTCTCTCCCTGTCTCTCTCTCTCTCTCTCTCTCTCTCTCTCTCAAAGAGCCTAGCATCTCTCTTTCTCTGTCTCTCACAAAGGATCCTTGCATCCAACACTTTCTCTCTCTCAAAGGACTCTGGCATCTGTCTCTCCCTCTCTGTCTAAGGAATGTAGCATCTCTCTCTGTCTCTCTCTCTCTCACTCTCAAAGGAGAATAGCTTCTCTCTATCTCTCTCCCTCTCTCAAAAGATTCTAACATGTCTCTCTCTCAATGGAGCCTTGAATCTCCCTCTATCTCTCTCATTCTCAAAGGAGCATAGTATTTCTCTCTCTCTCTCTCAAAGGAGACTAGCATTTCTCTCTTTCTCTTTCTCTCACATTAGCCTAGCATGTCTCTCTCTCTCTCTCTCTCAAAGGAGCCTTGGATCTCTCTCTCTCTGTATCTCTATCTCTCTTTCTAAATGAAGCCTAGCATCTCCCTCTCTCCCTCTCTCTCACTCTCAATGGAGCATAGCATTTCTCCCTCTGTCTCTCTCAAAGGAGACAAGCGCCTCTCTCTCTCTTTCTCTCTCTCTCTTTCTCCAAAGATTCTGGCATCTCTCTGTCTCTCCCTCTCTCTCAAAGTAGTTGTGCATTACTCTCCCTCTCTCTCACACACACTCTCTCTCTCTCTCAAAGTAGCCTAGATTCCCTCTCTCTGTTTCTCCCTCTGTCAAAGGAGTCTACCATATCTCTATCTCTCTCTATCAACTGAGCCTGGCATCTCTCTCTCCTTATCTCTGTCTCTCAAAGGAGACTAGCATTTCCCTCTCTCTCTCAAAGGAGCCTAGCATTTCTCTTTCTCTCTCTCTCTCAAAGTAGCCTAGCATATCTCTCTCTCTATCTCGCAAAGTAGCCTAGAATCTATCTCTCTATCTCTCTCTTTCTCTCTCTCTCATTCAAGGGATCCTACCGTCTCTCCTTCTCTCTCTGTGTGTCTCTCAAAGGATCCTAGCATCTCTCTCTGTGTGTCTCTCACAAAGGACTCTTGCATACAACTCTGTCTCTCTCTCTCAAAGGATTCCTTCTTGTCTCTCTCTCTCTCTCTTTCTCGAGTGTAGCATCTCTCTGTGTCTCTCTCTGTCTGTCAAAGGAGCCTAGCTTCTCTTTCTCTCTCTGTTTCTCCCTCTCTCAAAGGATTCCAGCATGTCTCTCCCTCTCTCTCTCTCTCTCTCAATGCAGCCTAGCATCTCCTTCTGTCTCTCTCATTCTCAATGGATCATAGTATTTCTCTCTCTCTCTCTCTCAAAGGAGACTACCATTTCTCTCTCTCTTTCTCTCACATTAGCCTAGCATGTCTCTCTCTCTCTTTCAATGGAGCCTTGGATCTCTTTCTCTGTCTATCTCTCTCTGTCTCTCAATGGAGACTAGCATCTCCATCTCTCTCTCTCTCTCTCTCAAAAAAGGCTAGCATCTCTCTCTCTATCTCTCGCTATCTCTCTCTTTCTCTCTCAAAGGAGACTAGCATTTCTCTCTCTCTCTTTCAGTGGCGCCTAGCATCGATCCCCCCTCTCTCTCACAAGGGAGTCTAGCACCTCTCACTCTCTCAAAGGAGACAGCATCTCTCTCTCTCAAAGGAGCCTAGCATCTCTCTCTCTGTATCTCTCCCTCTCAAAGGAGACTAGCATCTCTCTCTCAAAGGAGCCTTGCATATCTCTCCCTCTATCACTCTCTCTCAAAAGAGCCTAGCTTCTCAGACTCCCTCTTTCTCTCTTTATCAAAGGATCCTAGCCTCTCTCTCTCTCCCTCTCTCTCTCTCAAAGGAGCCTAGCGCCTCTCTCTCTCTCTCACTCTCCCTTTCTCAAAGGAAGGTAGCATCTCTCTCTCTGTCTCTCAATGTTGATTAGTATTTCTCACTCTCTCAAAGGAGACTAGCATC
Source organism: Manis pentadactyla (assembly GCF_030020395.1). Classification (NCBI taxonomy): domain Eukaryota; kingdom Metazoa; phylum Chordata; class Mammalia; order Pholidota; family Manidae; genus Manis; species Manis pentadactyla. The sequence continues at coordinate 27,542 of NW_026644841.1, forward strand.
TCTCTGTCTCTCAAAAAGGATCCTTGCCTCCAACTCTCTCTCTCTCTCTCTCTCCAAGGACTCTGGCATCTGTCTCTATCTCACTCTCTAACAAGCGTAGCATCTCCCTCTGTCTCTCTCTCTCTCTCAAAGGAGCCTAGCTTCTTTCTCTCTCTTTCTCCCTCTCTCAAAGGATTCCAGCATTTCTCTCTCTCTGTCCCTCTCTCTAAATTCAACCTAGCATCTCCCTCTATCTCTCTCATTCTCAATGGAGCATAGTACTTCTCTCTCGCTCTCTCAAAGGAGACTAGCATTTCTCTCTCTCTCTTTCTCTCACATTAGCCTAGCATGTCTCTCTCTCTCTCAATCTCAAAGAGCCTTGGATCTCTCTCTCAGTCTCTCTGTCTCTCTTTCTAAATGGAGACTTGCATCTCCCTCTCTCTCTCTCTCTCTGTCGCTCTCAATGGAGTGTAGCATTTCTCCCTCTTCCTCTCTCAAAGGAGACAAGCGTCTTTCTTTCTCTTTCTCTCTCTCTCTTTCTCTCTCTCTCTATTTCTCTCTCTCTCTCTCTCCAAAGATCCTGGCATTTCTCTGTCTCTCTCTCTCTCTCAAAGGATCGGTGCATTACTCTCCCTCTCACACACACACACTCTCTCTCTCTCAAAGGATTCTAGCATCTTCTCTCTCCTTCACACTCTCTCTCTAAGGAGACTAGGATCTCTCTCTCTCTCTCTCATCTCTCTCTCTCTCTCTCTCTCTCTCTCTCTCTCCCCCTCAATGGAGCCTAACAGCACTCTCACTCACTCAAAGGATCCTAGCATCTCTCTCTCGCTCTCTCTCTCATATGAGATTGGCAACTCTCTCTCTCACTCTCTCTTAATAAAGCCTAGCATCTCTCTTTTTCTCTCTCTCTCAAAGGAGCCAGCATCTCTCACTCCCTCTCTCTCTCTCTCTCTCTCAAAGGAGCTTAGCATCTCCCTCTCACTCACTCTCTCTCAGAGGAGCCTAGCATCTCTCTCTGTATCCCTCTATCTCAAGGGAGACTAGCATCTCTCTCTCTCTCTCTCATCTTCACTCTTACGTTCAAAGGAGCCTAGCATCTCTCTCTCTCTATCTCTCTCTCTCCCTCTCAACGGATCCTCGCACCTCTCTCTCTCTCACAAAGAATCCTAGCATTCAAATATATATCTCTCTCTCAAAGGAGTCTGACATCTGTATGCCTTTCACTCTAAGGAGCATAGCATCTCTCTTTATTTCTCTCTCAAAGGAGCCTAGCTTCAATCTCTCTTTTTCTCCCTCTCTCAAAGGATCCTAGCATATCTCTCTTTCTCTCTCTCAAAGGTGCATAGCATTTCTCTCTCTCTCTCTCAAAGGAGCCTAGAACCACTCTCTCTCTCTCTTCAATGGAGCATAGCATCTCTCTCTCTCTCTCTCTCTCTCTCTCTCTCAAAGGAGCCTAGCATCTCTCTCTCTTTCAGTGGCGCCTAGCATCTCCCCCCTCTCTCTCTCACAACGGAGTCTAGCATCTCTCACTCTCTCAAAGGAGACAGCATCTCTCTCTCTCAAAGGAGCGTAGCATATCTCTCTCTGTATCTCTCTCTCTCAAAGGAGCCTTGCATTTCTCTCCCTCTCTCACTCTCTCTCAAAGGAGCCTAGCTTCTCAGTCTCTCTCTTTCTCTCTGTATCAAAGGATCCTAGCCCCTCTCTCTCTCTCCCTCTCTCTCACAAAGGAGACAAGCACCTCTCTCTCATTATCCCTTTCTCAAAGGAGGGTAGCATCTCTCTCTCTCTGTCTTTCAATGTTGCTTAGCATCTCTCTCTCACTCAAAGGAGAGTAGCATCTCTCTCTCTTTCTCTCTCTCTCAATGGAGCCTTGAATCTCTCTCTCTCTCTCTCCATCATAAAGTAGCCTAACATCACTCTCTCTCTCTTTCTATCTCTCTCAATGGAGCCTAGAATCTCCCTACGTCCCTCTCTCTCTCTCAAAGGAGCATAGCATCTCTCTCTCTCTCTCTATCTCAAAGGAGCATAGCTTATCTCTCTCTCTGTCTCAAAGGAGACTAGCATCTGTCTCTCTCTCTCTCAATGTAGCCTAGCATCTCTCTCTCTCAAAGGAGCCTAGCATCCAACTCTCTCTCTATCTCTCTCTTTCAAAGGACTCTGGCTTCTCTCTCTCTCTCTCTCTCTCTCTCTCTCTCTCTCTCTCTCTCTCACTAAGGAACATAGCTTCTCTCTCCTACTCTCTCTGTCTCGCTCTCTATCTCAAAGTAGCCTAGATTCTCTCTCTCTCTCTTTCTCCCTCTCTCAAAGGAGTCTAACATGTCTCTATCTCTCTCTATCAGTGGAGATTGGCATCTCTCTCTCTGTATCTCTCTCTCTCAGAGGAGACTAGCATTTCTCTCTGTCTCAAAGGAGCCTAGCATCTCTCTTCTCTCTCTCTCTCAAAGTAGCCTAGCACATATATCTCTCTCTTTTTCTCTCTCTCTCATTCAAGGGAGGCTACCGTCTCTCTCTCCCTGTCTCTCTCTCTCTCTCTCTCTCTCTCTCAAAGAGCCTAGCATCTCTCTTTCTCTGTCTCTCACAAAGGATCCTTGCATCCAACACTTTCTCTCTCTCAAAGGACTCTGGCATCTGTCTCTCCCTCTCTGTCTAAGGAATGTAGCATCTCTCTCTGTCTCTCTCTCTCTCACTCTCAAAGGAGAATAGCTTCTCTCTATCTCTCTCCCTCTCTCAAAAGATTCTAACATGTCTCTCTCTCAATGGAGCCTAGAATCTCCCTCTATCTCTCTCATTCTCAAAGGAGCATAGTATTTCTCTCTCTCTCTCTCAAAGGAGACTAGCATTTCTCTCTTTCTCTTTCTCTCACATTAGCCTAGCATGTCTCTCTCTCTCTCTCTCAAAGGAGCCTTGGATCTCTCTCTCTCTGTATCTCTATCTCTCTTTCTAAATGGAGCCTAGCATCTCCCTCTCTCCCTCTCTCTCACTCTCAATGGAGCATAGCATTTCTCCCTCTGTCTCTCTCAAAGGAGACAAGCGCCTCTCTCTCTCTTTCTCTCTCTCTCTTTCTCCAAAGATTCTGGCATCTCTCTGTCTCTCCCTCTCTCTCAAAGTAGTTGTGCATTACTCTCCCTCTCTCTCACACACACTCTCTCTCTCTCTCAAAGTAGCCTAGATTCCCTCTCTCTGTTTCTCCCTCTGTCAAAGGAGTCTACCATATCTCTATCTCTCTCTATCAACTGAGCCTGGCATCTCTCTCTCCTTATCTCTGTCTCTCAAAGGAGACTAGCATTTCCCTCTCTCTCTCAAAGGAGCCTAGCATTTCTCTTTCTCTCTCTCTCTCAAAGTAGCCTAGCATATCTCTCTCTCTATCTCGCAAAGTAGCCTAGAATCTATCTCTCTATCTCTCTCTTTCTCTCTCTCTCATTCAAGGGATCCTACCGTCTCTCCTTCTCTCTCTGTGTGTCTCTCAAAGGATCCTAGCATCTCTCTCTGTGTGTCTCTCACAAAGGACTCTTGCATACAACTCTGTCTCTCTCTCTCAAAGGATTCCTTCTTGTCTCTCTCTCTCTCTCTTTCTCGAGTGTAGCATCTCTCTGTGTCTCTCTCTGTCTGTCAAAGGAGCCTAGCTTCTCTTTCTCTCTCTGTTTCTCCCTCTCTCAAAGGATTCCAGCATGTCTCTCCCTCTCTCTCTCTCTCTCTCAATGCAGCCTAGCATCTCCTTCTGTCTCTCTCATTCTCAATGGATCATAGTATTTCTCTCTCTCTCTCTCTCTCAAAGGAGACTACCATTTCTCTCTCTCTTTCTCTCACATTAGCCTAGCATGTCTCTCTCTCTCTCTTTCAATGGAGCCTTGGATCTCTTTCTCTGTCTATCTCTCTCTGTCTCTCAATGGAGACTAGCATCTCCATCTCTCTCTCTCTCTCTCTCAAAAAAGGCTAGCATCTCTCTCTCTATCTCTCGCTATCTCTCTCTTTCTCTCTCAAAGGAGACTAGCATTTCTCTCTCTCTCTTTCAGTGGCGCCTAGCATCGATCCCCCCTCTCTCTCACAAGGGAGTCTAGCACCTCTCACTCTCTCAAAGGAGACAGCATCTCTCTCTCTCAAAGGAGCCTAGCATCTCTCTCTCTGTATCTCTCCCTCTCAAAGGAGACTAGCATCTCTCTCTCAAAGGAGCCTTGCATATCTCTCCCTCTATCACTCTCTCTCAAAAGAGCCTAGCTTCTCAGACTCCCTCTTTCTCTCTTTATCAAAGGATCCTAGCCTCTCTCTCTCTCCCTCTCTCTCTCTCAAAGGAGCCTAGCGCCTCTCTCTCTCTCTCACTCTCCCTTTCTCAAAGGAAGGTAGCATCTCTCTCTCTGTCTCTCAATGTTGATTAGTATTTCTCACTCTCTCAAAGGAGACTAGCATCTCTCTGTCTCTCAAAAAGGATCCTTGCCTCCAACTCTCTCTCTCTCTCTCTCTCCAAGGACTCTGGCATCTGTCTCTATCTCACTCTCTAACAAGCGTAGCATCTCCCTCTGTCTCTCTCTCTCTCTCAAAGGAGCCTAGCTTCTTTCTCTCTCTTTCTCCCTCTCTCAAAGGATTCCAGCATTTCTCTCTCTCTGTCCCTCTCTCTAAATTCAACCTAGCATCTCCCTCTATCTCTCTCATTCTCAATGGAGCATAGTACTTCTCTCTCGCTCTCTCAAAGGAGACTAGCATTTCTCTCTCTCTCTTTCTCTCACATTAGCCTAGCATGTCTCTCTCTCTCTCAATCTCAAAGAGCCTTGGATCTCTCTCTCAGTCTCTCTGTCTCTCTTTCTAAATGGAGACTTGCATCTCCCTCTCTCTCTCTCTCTCTGTCGCTCTCAATGGAGTGTAGCATTTCTCCCTCTTCCTCTCTCAAAGGAGACAAGCGTCTTTCTTTCTCTTTCTCTCTCTCTCTTTCTCTCTCTCTCTATTTCTCTCTCTCTCTCTCTCCAAAGATCCTGGCATTTCTCTGTCTCTCTCTCTCTCTCAAAGGATCGGTGCATTACTCTCCCTCTCACACACACACACTCTCTCTCTCTCAAAGGATTCTAGCATCTTCTCTCTCCTTCACACTCTCTCTCTAAGGAGACTAGGATCTCTCTCTCTCTCTCTCTCTCTCTCTCTCTCTCTCTCTCTCTCTCCCCCTCAATGGAGCCTAACAGCACTCTCACTCACTCAAAGGATCCTAGCATCTCTCTCTCGCTCTCTCTCTCATATGAGATTGGCAACTCTCTCTCTCACTCTCTCTTAATAAAGCCTAGCATCTCTCTTTTTCTCTCTCTCTCAAAGGAGCCAGCATCTCTCACTCCCTCTCTCTCTCTCTCTCTCTCAAAGGAGCTTAGCATCTCCCTCTCACTCACTCTCTCTCAGAGGAGCCTAGCATCTCTCTCTGTATCCCTCTATCTCAAGGGAGACTAGCATCTCTCTCTCTCTCTCTCATCTTCACTCTTACGTTCAAAGGAGCCTAGCATCTCTCTCTCTCTATCTCTCTCTCTCCCTCTCAACGGATCCTCGCACCTCTCTCTCTCTCACAAAGAATCCTAGCATTCAAATATATATCTCTCTCTCAAAGGAGTCTGACATCTGTATGCCTTTCACTCTAAGGAGCATAGCATCTCTCTTTATTTCTCTCTCAAAGGAGCCTAGCTTCAATCTCTCTTTTTCTCCCTCTCTCAAAGGATCCTAGCATATCTCTCTTTCTCTCTCTCAAAGGTGCATAGCATTTCTCTCTCTCTCTCTCAAAGGAGCCTAGAACCACTCTCTCTCTCTCTTCAATGGAGCATAGCATCTCTCTCTCTCTCTCTCTCTCTCTCTCTCTCAAAGGAGCCTAGCATCTCTCTCTCTTTCAGTGGCGCCTAGCATCTCCCCCCTCTCTCTCTCACAACGGAGTCTAGCATCTCTCACTCTCTCAAAGGAGACAGCATCTCTCTCTCTCAAAGGAGCGTAGCATATCTCTCTCTGTATCTCTCTCTCTCAAAGGAGCCTTGCATTTCTCTCCCTCTCTCACTCTCTCTCAAAGGAGCCTAGCTTCTCAGTCTCTCTCTTTCTCTCTGTATCAAAGGATCCTAGCCCCTCTCTCTCTCTCCCTCTCTCTCACAAAGGAGACAAGCACCTCTCTCTCATTATCCCTTTCTCAAAGGAGGGTAGCATCTCTCTCTCTCTGTCTTTCAATGTTGCTTAGCATCTCTCTCTCACTCAAAGGAGAGTAGCATCTCTCTCTCTTTCTCTCTCTCTCAATGGAGCCTTGAATCTCTCTCTCTCTCTCTCCATCATAAAGTAGCCTAACATCACTCTCTCTCTCTTTCTATCTCTCTCAATGGAGCCTAGAATCTCCCTACGTCCCTCTCTCTCTCTCAAAGGAGCATAGCATCTCTCTCTCTCTCTCTATCTCAAAGGAGCATAGCTTATCTCTCTCTCTGTCTCAAAGGAGACTAGCATCTGTCTCTCTCTCTCTCAATGTAGCCTAGCATCTCTCTCTCTCAAAGGAGCCTAGCATCCAACTCTCTCTCTATCTCTCTCTTTCAAAGGACTCTGGCTTCTCTCTCTCTCTCTCTCTCTCTCTCTCTCTCTCTCTCTCTCTCTCACTAAGGAACATAGCTTCTCTCTCCTACTCTCTCTGTCTCGCTCTCTATCTCAAAGTAGCCTAGATTCTCTCTCTCTCTCTTTCTCCCTCTCTCAAAGGAGTCTAACATGTCTCTATCTCTCTCTATCAGTGGAGATTGGCATCTCTCTCTCTGTATCTCTCTCTCTCAGAGGAGACTAGCATTTCTCTCTGTCTCAAAGGAGCCTAGCATCTCTCTTCTCTCTCTCTCTCAAAGTAGCCTAGCACATATATCTCTCTCTTTTTCTCTCTCTCTCATTCAAGGGAGGCTACCGTCTCTCTCTCCCTGTCTCTCTCTCTCTCTCTCTCTCTCTCTCAAAGAGCCTAGCATCTCTCTTTCTCTGTCTCTCACAAAGGATCCTTGCATCCAACACTTTCTCTCTCTCAAAGGACTCTGGCATCTGTCTCTCCCTCTCTGTCTAAGGAATGTAGCATCTCTCTCTGTCTCTCTCTCTCTCACTCTCAAAGGAGAATAGCTTCTCTCTATCTCTCTCCCTCTCTCAAAAGATTCTAACATGTCTCTCTCTCAATGGAGCCTAGAATCTCCCTCTATCTCTCTCATTCTCAAAGGAGCATAGTATTTCTCTCTCTCTCTCTCAAAGGAGACTAGCATTTCTCTCTTTCTCTTTCTCTCACATTAGCCTAGCATGTCTCTCTCTCTCTCTCTCAAAGGAGCCTTGGATCTCTCTCTCTCTGTATCTCTATCTCTCTTTCTAAATGGAGCCTAGCATCTCCCTCTCTCCCTCTCTCTCACTCTCAATGGAGCATAGCATTTCTCCCTCTGTCTCTCTCAAAGGAGACAAGCGCCTCTCTCTCTCTTTCTCTCTCTCTCTTTCTCCAAAGATTCTGGCATCTCTCTGTCTCTCCCTCTCTCTCAAAGTAGTTGTGCATTACTCTCCCTCTCTCTCACACACACTCTCTCTCTCTCTCAAAGTAGCCTAGATTCCCTCTCTCTGTTTCTCCCTCTGTCAAAGGAGTCTACCATATCTCTATCTCTCTCTATCAACTGAGCCTGGCATCTCTCTCTCCTTATCTCTGTCTCTCAAAGGAGACTAGCATTTCCCTCTCTCTCTCAAAGGAGCCTAGCATTTCTCTTTCTCTCTCTCTCTCAAAGTAGCCTAGCATATCTCTCTCTCTATCTCGCAAAGTAGCCTAGAATCTATCTCTCTATCTCTCTCTTTCTCTCTCTCTCATTCAAGGGATCCTACCGTCTCTCCTTCTCTCTCTGTGTGTCTCTCAAAGGATCCTAGCATCTCTCTCTGTGTGTCTCTCACAAAGGACTCTTGCATACAACTCTGTCTCTCTCTCTCAAAGGATTCCTTCTTGTCTCTCTCTCTCTCTCTTTCTCGAGTGTAGCATCTCTCTGTGTCTCTCTCTGTCTGTCAAAGGAGCCTAGCTTCTCTTTCTCTCTCTGTTTCTCCCTCTCTCAAAGGATTCCAGCATGTCTCTCCCTCTCTCTCTCTCTCTCTCAATGCAGCCTAGCATCTCCTTCTGTCTCTCTCATTCTCAATGGATCATAGTATTTCTCTCTCTCTCTCTCTCTCAAAGGAGACTACCATTTCTCTCTCTCTTTCTCTCACATTAGCCTAGCATGTCTCTCTCTCTCTCTTTCAATGGAGCCTTGGATCTCTTTCTCTGTCTATCTCTCTCTGTCTCTCAATGGAGACTAGCATCTCCATCTCTCTCTCTCTCTCTCAAAAAAGGCTAGCATCTCTCTCTCTATCTCTCGCTATTTCTCTCAAAGGAGACTAGCATTTCTCTCTCTCTCTTTCAGTGGCGCCTAGCATCGATCCCCCCTCTCTCTCACAAGGGAGTCTAGCACCTCTCACTCTCTCAAAGGAGACAGCATCTCTCTCTCTCAAAGGAGCCTAGCATCTCTCTCTCTGTATCTCTCCCTCTCAAAGGAGACTAGCATCTCTCTCTCAAAGGAGCCTTGCATATCTCTCCCTCTATCACTCTCTCTCAAAAGAGCCTAGCTTCTCAGACTCCCTCTTTCTCTCTTTATCAAAGGATCCTAGCCTCTCTCTCTCTCCCTCTCTCTCTCTCAAAGGAGCCTAGCGCCTCTCTCTCTCTCTCACTCTCCCTTTCTCAAAGGAGGGTAGCATCTCTCTCTCTGTCTCTCAATGTTGATTAGTATTTCTCACTCTCTCAAAGGAGACTAGCATCTCTCTGTCTCTCAAAAAGGATCCTTGCCTCCAACTCTCTCTCTCTCTCTCTCTCCAAGGACTCTGGCATCTGTCTCTATCTCACTCTCTAACAAGCGTAGCATCTCCCTCTGTCTCTCTCTCTCTCTCAAAGGAGCCTAGCTTCTTTCTCTCTCTTTCTCCCTCTCTCAAAGGATTCCAGCATTTCTCTCTCTCTGTCCCTCTCTCTAAATTCAACCTAGCATCTCCCTCTATCTCTCTCATTCTCAATGGAGCATAGTATTTCTCTCTCGCTCTCTCAAAGGAGACTAGCATTTCTCTCTCTCTCTTTCTCTCACATTAGCCTAGCATGTCTCTCTCTCTCTCAATCTCAAAGAGCCTTGGATCTCTCTCTCAGTCTCTCTGTCTCTCTTTCTAAATGGAGACTTGCATCTCCCTCTCTCTCTCTCTCTCTCTCTCTCTCTGTCGCTCTCAATGGAGTGTAGCATTTCTCCCTCTTCCTCTCTCAAAGGAGACAAGCGTCTTTCTTTCTCTTTCTCTCTCTCTCTTTCTCTCTCTCTCTCTTTCTCTCTCTCTCTTTCTCCAAAGATCCTGGCATTTCTCTGTCTCTCTCTCTCTCTCAAAGGATCGGTGCATTACTCTCCCTCTCACACACACACACTCTCTCTCTCTCAAAGGATTCTAGCATCTTCTCTCTCCTTCACACTCTCTCTCTAAGGAGACTAGGATCTCTCTCTCTCTCTCTCTCGCTCTCTCTCTCTCTCTCTCTCTCTCTCTCTCTCCCCCTCAATGGAGCCTAACAGCACTCTCACTCACTCAAAGGATCCTAGCATCTCTCTCTCGCTCTCTCTCTCATATGAGATTGGCAACTCTCTCTCTCACTCTCTCTTAATAGAGCCTAGCATCTCTCTTTTTCTCTCTCTCTCAAAGGAGCCAGCATCTCTCACTCCCTCTCTCTCTCTCTCTCTCTCAAAGGAGCTTAGCATCTCCCTCTCACTCACTCTCTCTCAGAGGAGCCTAGCATCTCTCTCTGTATCCCTCTATCTCAAGGGAGACTAACATCTCTCTCTCTCTCTCTCATCTTCACTCTTACGTTCAAAGGAGCCTAGCATCTCTCTCTCTCTATCTCTCTCCCTCTCAACGGATCCTCGCACCTCTCTCTCTCTCACAAAGAATCCTAGCATTCAAATATATATCTCTCTCTCAAAGGAGTCTGACATCTGTATGCCTTTCACTCTAAGGAGCATAGCATCTCTCTTTATTTCTCTCTCAAAGGAGCCTAGCTTCAATCTCTCTTTTTCTCCCTCTCTCAAAGGATCCTAGCATATCTCTCTTTCTCTCTCTCAAAGGTGCATAGCATTTCTCTCTCTCTCTCTCAAAGGAGCCTAGAACCACTCTCTCTCTCTCTTCAATGGAGCATAGCATCTCTCTCTCTCTCTCTCTCTCTCTCTCAAAGGAGCCTAGCATCTCTCTCTCTTTCAGTGGCGCCTAGCATCTCCCCCCTCTCTCTCTCACAACGGAGTCTAGCATCTCTCACTCTCTCAAAGGAGACAGCATCTCTCTCTCTCAAAGGAGCGTAGCATATCTCTCTCTGTATCTCTCTCTCTCAAAGGAGCCTTGCATTTCTCTCTGTCTCAAAGGAGCCCAGCATCTCTCTTCTCTCTCTCTCTCAAAGTAGCCTAGCACATATATCTCTCTCTTTTTCTCTCTCTCTCATTCAAGGGAGGCTACCGTCTCTCTCTCCCTGTCTCTCTCTCTCTCTCTCTCTCTCTCAAAGAGCCTAGCATCTCTCTTTCTCTGTCTCTCACAAAGGATCCTTGCATCCAACACTTTCTCTCTCTCAAAGGACTCTGGCATCTGTCTCTCCCTCTCTGTCTAAGGAATGTAGCATCTCTCTCTGTCTCTCTCTCTCTCACTCTCAAAGGAGAATAGCTTCTCTCTATCTCTCTCCCTCTCTCAAAAGATTCTAACATGTCTCTCTCTCAATGGAGCCTAGAATCTCCCTCTATCTCTCTCATTCTCAAAGGAGCATAGTATTTCTCTCTCTCTCTCTCAAAGGAGACTAGCATTTCTCTCTTTCTCTTTCTCTCACATTAGCCTAGCATGTCTCTCTCTCTCTCTCTCTCAAAGGAGCCTTGGATCTCTCTCTCTCTGTATCTCTATCTCTCTTTCTAAATGGAGCCTAGCATCTCCCTCTCTCCCTCTCTCTCACTCTCAATGGAGCATAGCATTTCTCCCTCTGTCTCTCTCAAAGGAGACAAGCGCCTCTCTCTCTCTTTCTCTCTCTCTCTTTCTCCAAAGATTCTGGCATCTCTCTGTCTCTCCCTCTCTCTCAAAGTAGTTGTGCATTACTCTCCCTCTCTCTCACACACACTCTCTCTCTCTCTCAAAGTAGCCTAGATTCCCTCTCTCTGTTTCTCCCTCTGTCAAAGGAGTCTACCATATCTCTATCTCTCTCTATCAACTGATCTCTGTCTCTCAAAGGAGACTAGCATTTCCTCTCTCTCTCAAAGGAGCCTAGCATTTCTCTTTCTCTCTCTCTCTCAAAGTAGCCTAGCAATATCTCTCTCTCTATCTCGCAAAAGTAGCCTAGAATCTATCTCTCTATCTCTCTCTTTCTCTCTCTCTCTCATTCAAGGGATCCTACCGTCTCTCCTTCTCTCTCTGTGTGTCTCTCAAAGGATCACTAGCATCTCTCTCTGTGTTGTCTCTCACAAAGACTCTTGCATACAACTCTGTCTCTCTCTCTCAAAGGATTCCTTCTTGTCTCTCTCTCTCTCTCTTTCTCGAGTGTAGCATCTCTCTGTGTCTCTCTCTGTCTTGTCAAAGGAGCCTAGCTTCTCTTTCTCTCTCTGTTTCTCCCTCTCTCAAAGGATTCCAGCATGTCTCTCCCTCTCTCTCTCTCTCTCTCAATGCAGCCTAGCATCTCCTTCTGTCTCTCTCATTCTCAATGGATCATAGTATTTCTCTCTCTCTCTCTCTCAAAGGAGACTACCATTTCTCTCTCTCTTTCTCTCACATTAGCCTAGCATGTCTCTCTCTCTCTCTTTCAATGGAGCCTTGGATCTCTTTCTCTGTCTATCTCTCTCTGTCTCTCAATGGAGACTAGCATCTCCATCTCTCTCTCTCTCTCTCAAAAAAGGCTAGCATCTCTCTCTCTATCACTCGCTATTTCTCTCAAAGGAGACTAGCATTTCTCTCTCTCTCTTTCAGTGGCGCCTAGCATCGATCCCCCCTCTCTCTCACAAGGGAGTCTAGCACCTCTCACTCTCTCAAAGGAGACAGCATCTCTCTCTCTCAAAGGAGCCTAGCATCTCTCTCTCTGTATCTCTCCTCTCAAAGGAGACTAGCATCTCTCTCCTCAAAGGAGCCTTGCATATCTCTCCCTCTATCACTCTCTCTCAAAAGAGCCTAGCTTCTCAGACTCCCTCTTTCTCTCTTTATCAAAGGATCCTAGCCTCTCTCTCTCTCCCTCTCTCTCTCTCAAAGGAGCCTAGCGCCTCTCTCTCTCTCTCACTCTCCCTTTCTCAAAGGAAGGTAGCATCTCTCTCTCTGTCTCTCAATGTTGATTAGTATTTCTCACTCTCTCAAGGAGACTAGCATCTCTCTGTCTCTCAAAAAGGATCCTTGCCTCCAACTCTCTCTCTCTCTCTCTCTCCAAGGACTCTGGCATCTGTCTCTATCTCACTCTCTAACAAGCGTAGCATCTCCCTCTGTCTCTCTCTCTCTCTCAAAGGAGCCTAGCTTCTTTCTCTCTCTTTCTCCCTCTCTCAAAGGATTCCAGCATTTCTCTCTCTCTGTCCCTCTCTCTAAATTCAACCTAGCATCTCCCTCTATCTCTCTCATTCTCAATGGAGCATAGTATTTCTCTCTCGCTCTCTCAAAGGAGACTAGCATTTCTCTCTCTCTCTTTTCTCTCACATTAGCCTAGCATGTCTCTCTCTCTCTCAATCTCAAAGAGCCTTGGATCTCTCTCTCAGTCTCTCTGTCTCTCTTTCTAAATGGAGACTTGCATCTCCCTCTCTCTCTCTCTCTCTGTCGCTCTCAATGGAGTGTAGCATTTCTCCCTCTTCCTCTCTCAAAGGAGACAAGCGTCTTTCTTTCTCTTTCTCCTCTCTCTCTTTCTCTCTCTCTCTATTTCTCTCTCTCTCTCTCTCCAAAGATCCTGGCATTTCTCTGTCTCTCTCTCTCTCTCAAAGGATCGGTGCATTACTCTCCCCTCTCACACACACACACACTCTCCTCTCTCTCAAAGGATTCTAGCATCTTCTCTCTCCTTCACACTCTCTCTCTAAGGAGACTAGGATCTCTCTCTCTCTCTCTCTCTCTCTCTCTCTCTCTCTCTCTCTCTCTCCCCCTCAATGGAGCCTAACAGCACTCTCACTCAACTCAAAGGATCCTAGCATCTCTCTCTCGCTCTCTCTCTCATATGAGATTGAGCACTCTCTCTCTCACTCTCTCTTAATAAAGCCTAGCATCTCTCTTTTTCTCTCTCTCTCAAAGGAGCCAGCGATCTCTCACTCCCTCTCTCTCTCTCTCTCTCTCAAAGGAGCTTAGCATCTCCCTCTCACTCACTCTCTCTCAGAGGAGCCTAGCATCTCTCTCTGTATCCCTCTATCTCAAGGGAGACTAACATCTCTCTCTCTCTCTCTCATCTTCACTCTTACGTTCAAAGGAGCCTAGCATCTCTCTCTCTAGTCTCTCTCTCTCCCCTCAACTGATCCTCGCACCTCTCTCTCTCTCACAAAGAATCCCTAGCATTCAAATATATATCTCTCTCTCAAAGGAGTCTGACATCTGTATGCCTTTCACTCTAAGGAGCATAGCATCTCTCTTTATTTCTCTCTTCAAAGGAGCCTAGCTTCAATCTCTCTTTTTCTCCCTCTCTCAAAGGATCCTAGCATATCTCTCTTTCTCTCTCTCAAAGGTGCATAGCATTTCTCTCTCTCTCTCTCAAAGGAGCCTAGAACCACTCTCTCTCTCTCTTCAATGGAGCATAGCATCTCTCTCTCTCTCTCTCTCTCTCTCTCAAAGGAGCCTAGCATCTCTCTCTCTTTCAGTGGCGCCTAGCATCTCCCCCCTCTCTCTCTCACAACGGAGTCTAGCATCTCTCACTCTCTCAAAGGATGACAGCATCTCTCTCTCTCAAAGGAGCGTAGCATATCTCTCTCTGTATCTCTCTCTCTCAAAAGGAGCCTTGCATTTCTCTCCCTCTCTCACTCTCTCTCAAAGGAGCCTAGCTTCTCAGTCTCTCTCTTTCTCTCTGTATCAAAGGATCCTAGCCCCTCTCTCTCTCTCCCTCTCTCTCACAAAGGAGACAAGCACCTCTCTCTCACTATCCCTTTCTCAAAGGAGGGTAGCATCTCTCTCTCTCTGTCTTTCAATGTTGCTTAGCATCTCTCTCTCTCTCAAAGGAGAGTAGCATCTCTCTCTCTTTCTCTCTCTCTCAATGGAGCCTTGAATCTCTCTCTCTCTCTCCATCATAAAGTAGCCTAACATCACTCTCTCTCTCTTTCTCTCTCTCTCAATGGAGCCTAGAATCTCCCTACCTCCCTCTCTCTCTCTCAAAGGAGCATAGCATCTCTCTCTCTCTCTCTATCTCAAAGGGAGCATAGCTTATCTCTCTCTCTGTCTCAAAGAAGACTAGCATCTGTCTCTCTCTCTCTCAATGTAGCCTAGCATCTCTCTCTCTCAAAGGAGCCTAGCATCCAACTCTCTCTCTATCTCTCTCTTTCAAAGGACTCTGGCTTCTCTCTCTCTCTCTCTCTCTCTCCTCACTAAGGAACATAGCTTCTCTCTCCTACTCTCTGTCTCGCTCTCTATCTCAAAGTAGCCTAGATTCTCTCTCTCTCTCTTTCTCCCTCTCTCAAAGGAGTCTAGCATGTCTCTATCTCTCTCTATCAGTGGAGATTGGCATCTCTCTCTCTGTATCTCTCTCTCTCGAGGAGACTAGCATTTCTCTCTGTCTCAAAGGAGCCTAGCATCTCTCTTCTCTCTCTCTCTCAAAGTAGCCTAGCACATATATCTCTCTCTTTTTCTCTCTCTCTCATTCAAGGGAGGCTACCGTCTCTCTCTCCCTGTCTCTCTCTCTCTCTCTCTCTCTCTCAAAGAGCCTAGCATCTCTCTTTCTCTGTCTCTCACAAAGGATCCTTGCATCCAACACTTTCTCTCTCTCAAAGGACTCTGGCATCTGTCTCTCCCTCTCTGTCTAAGGAATGTAGCATCTCTCTCTGTCTCTCTCTCTCTCACTCTCAAAGGAGAATAGCTTCTCTCTATCTCTCTCCCTCTCTCAAAAGATTCTAACATGTCTCTCTCTCAATGGAGCCTTGAATCTCCCTCTATCTCTCTCATTCTCAAAGGAGCATAGTATTTCTCTCTCTCTCTCTCAAAGGAGACTAGCATTTCTCTCTTTCTCTTTCTCTCACATTAGCCTAGCATGTCTCTCTCTCTCTCTCTCTCAAAGGAGCCTTGGATCTCTCTCTCTCTGTATCTCTATCTCTCTTTCTAAATGAAGCCTAGCATCTCCCTCTCTCCCTCTCTCTCACTCTCAATGGAGCATAGCATTTCTCCCTCTGTCTCTCTCAAAGGAGACAAGCGCCTCTCTCTCTCTTTCTCTCTCTCTCTTTCTCCAAAGATTCTGGCATCTCTCTGTCTCTCCCTCTCTCTCAAAGTAGTTGTGCATTACTCTCCCTCTCTCTCACACACACTCTCTCTCTCTCTCAAAGTAGCCTAGATTCCCTCTCTCTGTTTCTCCCTCTGTCAAAGGAGTCTACCATATCTCTATCTCTCTCTATCAACTGAGCCTGGCATCTCTCTCTCCTTATCTCTGTCTCTCAAAGGAGACTATCATTTCCCTCTCTCTCTCAAAGGAGCCTAGCATTTCTCTTTCTCTCTCTCTCTCAAAGTAGCCTAGCATATCTCTCTCTCTATCTCGCAAAGTAGCCTAGAATCTATCTCTCTATCTCTCTCTTTCTCTCTCTCTCATTCAAGGGATCCTACCGTCTCTCCTTCTCTCTCTGTGTGTCTCTCAAAGGATCCTAGCATCTCTCTCTGTGTGTCTCTCACAAAGGACTCTTGCATACAACTCTGTCTCTCTCTCTCAAAGGATTCCTTCTTGTCTCTCTCTCTCTCTCTTTCTCGAGTGTAGCATCTCTCTGTGTCTCTCTCTGTCTGTCAAAGGAGCCTAGCTTCTCTTTCTCTCTCTGTTTCTCCCTCTCTCAAAGGATTCCAGCATGTCTCTCCCTCTCTCTCTCTCTCTCTCTCAATGCAGCCTAGCATCTCCTTCTGTCTCTCTCATTCTCAATGGATCATAGTATTTCTCTCTCTCTCTCTCTCTCAAAGGAGACTACCATTTCTCTCTCTCTTTCTCTCACATTAGCCTAGCATGTCTCTCTCTCTCTCTTTCAATGGAGCCTTGGATCTCTTTCTCTGTCTATCTCTCTCTGTCTCTCAATGGAGACTAGCATCTCCATCTCTCTCTCTCTCTCTCAAAAAAGGCTAGCATCTCTCTCTCTATCTCTCGCTATTTCTCTCAAAGGAGACTAGCATTTCTCTCTCTCTCTTTCAGTGGCGCCTAGCATCGATCCCCCCTCTCTCTCACAAGGGAGTCTAGCACCTCTCACTCTCTCAAAGGAGACAGCATCTCTCTCTCTCAAAGGAGCCTAGCATCTCTCTCTCTGTATCTCTCCCTCTCAAAGGAGACTAGCATCTCTCTCTCAAAGGAGCCTTGCATATCTCTCCCTCTATCACTCTCTCTCAAAAGAGCCTAGCTTCTCAGACTCCCTCTTTCTCTCTTTATCAAAGGATCCTAGCCTCTCTCTCTCTCCCTCTCTCTCTCTCAAAGGAGCCTAGCGCCTCTCTCTCTCTCTCACTCTCCCTTTCTCAAAGGAGGGTAGCATCTCTCTCTCTGTCTCTCAATGTTGATTAGTATTTCTCACTCTCTCAAAGGAGACTAGCATCTCTCTGTCTCTCAAAAAGGATCCTTGCCTCCAACTCTCTCTCTCTCTCTCTCTCCAAGGACTCTGGCATCTGTCTCTATCTCACTCTCTAACAAGCGTAGCATCTCCCTCTGTCTCTCTCTCTCTCTCAAAGGAGCCTAGCTTCTTTCTCTCTCTTTCTCCCTCTCTCAAAGGATTCCAGCATTTCTCTCTCTCTGTCCCTCTCTCTAAATTCAACCTAGCATCTCCCTCTATCTCTCTCATTCTCAATGGAGCATAGTATTTCTCTCTCGCTCTCTCAAAGGAGACTAGCATTTCTCTCTCTCTCTTTCTCTCACATTAGCCTAGCATGTCTCTCTCTCTCTCAATCTCAAAGAGCCTTGGATCTCTCTCTCAGTCTCTCTGTCTCTCTTTCTAAATGGAGACTTGCATCTCCCTCTCTCTCTCTCTCTCTCTCTCTCTCTGTCGCTCTCAATGGAGTGTAGCATTTCTCCCTCTTCCTCTCTCAAAGGAGACAAGCGTCTTTCTTTCTCTTTCTCTCTCTCTCTTTCTCTCTCTCTCTCTTTCTCTCTCTCTCTTTCTCCAAAGATCCTGGCATTTCTCTGTCTCTCTCTCTCTCTCAAAGGATCGGTGCATTACTCTCCCTCTCACACACACACACTCTCTCTCTCTCAAAGGATTCTAGCATCTTCTCTCTCCTTCACACTCTCTCTCTAAGGAGACTAGGATCTCTCTCTCTCTCTCTCTCTCGCTCTCTCTCTCTCTCTCTCTCTCTCTCTCTCTCTCCCCCTCAATGGAGCCTAACAGCACTCTCACTCACTCAAAGGATCCTAGCATCTCTCTCTCGCTCTCTCTCTCATATGAGATTGGCAACTCTCTCTCTCACTCTCTCTTAATAGAGCCTAGCATCTCTCTTTTTCTCTCTCTCTCAAAGGAGCCAGCATCTCTCACTCCCTCTCTCTCTCTCTCTCTCTCAAAGGAGCTTAGCATCTCCCTCTCACTCACTCTCTCTCAGAGGAGCCTAGCATCTCTCTCTGTATCCCTCTATCTCAAGGGAGACTAACATCTCTCTCTCTCTCTCTCATCTTCACTCTTACGTTCAAAGGAGCCTAGCATCTCTCTCTCTCTATCTCTCTCCCTCTCAACGGATCCTCGCACCTCTCTCTCTCTCACAAAGAATCCTAGCATTCAAATATATATCTCTCTCTCAAAGGAGTCTGACATCTGTATGCCTTTCACTCTAAGGAGCATAGCATCTCTCTTTATTTCTCTCTCAAAGGAGCCTAGCTTCAATCTCTCTTTTTCTCCCTCTCTCAAAGGATCCTAGCATATCTCTCTTTCTCTCTCTCAAAGGTGCATAGCATTTCTCTCTCTCTCTCTCAAAGGAGCCTAGAACCACTCTCTCTCTCTCTTCAATGGAGCATAGCATCTCTCTCTCTCTCTCTCTCTCTCTCTCAAAGGAGCCTAGCATCTCTCTCTCTTTCAGTGGCGCCTAGCATCTCCCCCCTCTCTCTCTCACAACGGAGTCTAGCATCTCTCACTCTCTCAAAGGAGACAGCATCTCTCTCTCTCAAAGGAGCGTAGCATATCTCTCTCTGTATCTCTCTCTCTCAAAGGAGCCTTGCATTTCTCTCTGTCTCAAAGGAGCCCAGCATCTCTCTTCTCTCTCTCTCTCAAAGTAGCCTAGCACATATATCTCTCTCTTTTTCTCTCTCTCTCATTCAAGGGAGGCTACCGTCTCTCTCTCCCTGTCTCTCTCTCTCTCTCTCTCTCTCTCTCAAAGAGCCTAGCATCTCTCTTTCTCTGTCTCTCACAAAGGATCCTTGCATCCAACACTTTCTCTCTCTCAAAGGACTCTGGCATCTGTCTCTCCCTCTCTGTCTAAGGAATGTAGCATCTCTCTCTGTCTCTCTCTCTCTCACTCTCAAAGGAGAATAGCTTCTCTCTATCTCTCTCCCTCTCTCAAAAGATTCTAACATGTCTCTCTCTCAATGGAGCCTAGAATCTCCCTCTATCTCTCTCATTCTCAAAGGAGCATAGTATTTCTCTCTCTCTCTCTCAAAGGAGACTAGCATTTCTCTCTTTCTCTTTCTCTCACATTAGCCTAGCATGTCTCTCTCTCTCTCTCTCTCAAAGGAGCCTTGGATCTCTCTCTCTCTGTATCTCTATCTCTCTTTCTAAATGGAGCCTAGCATCTCCCTCTCTCCCTCTCTCTCACTCTCAATGGAGCATAGCATTTCTCCCTCTGTCTCTCTCAAAGGAGACAAGCGCCTCTCTCTCTCTTTCTCTCTCTCTCTTTCTCCAAAGATTCTGGCATCTCTCTGTCTCTCCCTCTCTCTCAAAGTAGTTGTGCATTACTCTCCCTCTCTCTCACACACACTCTCTCTCTCTCTCAAAGTAGCCTAGATTCCCTCTCTCTGTTTCTCCCTCTGTCAAAGGAGTCTACCATATCTCTATCTCTCTCTATCAACTGAGCCTGGCATCTCTCTCTCCTTATCTCTGTCTCTCAAAGGAGACTAGCATTTCCCTCTCTCTCTCAAAGGAGCCTAGCATTTCTCTTTCTCTCTCTCTCTCAAAGTAGCCTAGCATATCTCTCTCTCTATCTCGCAAAGTAGCCTAGAATCTATCTCTCTATCTCTCTCTTTCTCTCTCTCTCATTCAAGGGATCCTACCGTCTCTCCTTCTCTCTCTGTGTGTCTCTCAAAGGATCCTAGCATCTCTCTCTGTGTGTCTCTCACAAAGGACTCTTGCATACAACTCTGTCTCTCTCTCTCAAAGGATTCCTTCTTGTCTCTCTCTCTCTCTCTTTCTCGAGTGTAGCATCTCTCTGTGTCTCTCTCTGTCTGTCAAAGGAGCCTAGCTTCTCTTTCTCTCTCTGTTTCTCCCTCTCTCAAAGGATTCCAGCATGTCTCTCCCTCTCTCTCTCTCTCTCTCAATGCAGCCTAGCATCTCCTTCTGTCTCTCTCATTCTCAATGGATCATAGTATTTCTCTCTCTCTCTCTCTCAAAGGAGACTACCATTTCTCTCTCTCTTTCTCTCACATTAGCCTAGCATGTCTCTCTCTCTCTCTTTCAATGGAGCCTTGGATCTCTTTCTCTGTCTATCTCTCTCTGTCTCTCAATGGAGACTAGCATCTCCATCTCTCTCTCTCTCTCTCAAAAAAGGCTAGCATCTCTCTCTCTATCACTCGCTATTTCTCTCAAAGGAGACTAGCATTTCTCTCTCTCTCTTTCAGTGGCGCCTAGCATCGATCCCCCCTCTCTCTCACAAGGGAGTCTAGCACCTCTCACTCTCTCAAAGGAGACAGCATCTCTCTCTCTCAAAGGAGCCTAGCATCTCTCTCTCTGTATCTCTCCCTCTCAAAGGAGACTAGCATCTCTCTCTCAAAGGAGCCTTGCATATCTCTCCCTCTATCACTCTCTCTCAAAAGAGCCTAGCTTCTCAGACTCCCTCTTTCTCTCTTTATCAAAGGATCCTAGCCTCTCTCTCTCTCCCTCTCTCTCTCTCAAAGGAGCCTAGCGCCTCTCTCTCTCTCTCACTCTCCCTTTCTCAAAGGAAGGTAGCATCTCTCTCTCTGTCTCTCAATGTTGATTAGTATTTCTCACTCTCTCAAAGGAGACTAGCATCTCTCTGTCTCTCAAAAAGGATCCTTGCCTCCAACTCTCTCTCTCTCTCTCTCTCCAAGGACTCTGGCATCTGTCTCTATCTCACTCTCTAACAAGCGTAGCATCTCCCTCTGTCTCTCTCTCTCTCTCAAAGGAGCCTAGCTTCTTTCTCTCTCTTTCTCCCTCTCTCAAAGGATTCCAGCATTTCTCTCTCTCTGTCCCTCTCTCTAAATTCAACCTAGCATCTCCCTCTATCTCTCTCATTCTCAATGGAGCATAGTATTTCTCTCTCGCTCTCTCAAAGGAGACTAGCATTTCTCTCTCTCTCTTTCTCTCACATTAGCCTAGCATGTCTCTCTCTCTCTCAATCTCAAAGAGCCTTGGATCTCTCTCTCAGTCTCTCTGTCTCTCTTTCTAAATGGAGACTTGCATCTCCCTCTCTCTCTCTCTCTCTGTCGCTCTCAATGGAGTGTAGCATTTCTCCCTCTTCCTCTCTCAAAGGAGACAAGCGTCTTTCTTTCTCTTTCTCTCTCTCTCTTTCTCTCTCTCTCTATTTCTCTCTCTCTCTCTCTCCAAAGATCCTGGCATTTCTCTGTCTCTCTCTCTCTCTCAAAGGATCGGTGCATTACTCTCCCTCTCACACACACACACTCTCTCTCTCTCAAAGGATTCTAGCATCTTCTCTCTCCTTCACACTCTCTCTCTAAGGAGACTAGGATCTCTCTCTCTCTCTCTCTCTCTCTCTCTCTCTCTCTCTCTCTCTCTCCCCCTCAATGGAGCCTAACAGCACTCTCACTCACTCAAAGGATCCTAGCATCTCTCTCTCGCTCTCTCTCTCATATGAGATTGGCAACTCTCTCTCTCACTCTCTCTTAATAAAGCCTAGCATCTCTCTTTTTCTCTCTCTCTCAAAGGAGCCAGCATCTCTCACTCCCTCTCTCTCTCTCTCTCTCTCAAAGGAGCTTAGCATCTCCCTCTCACTCACTCTCTCTCAGAGGAGCCTAGCATCTCTCTCTGTATCCCTCTATCTCAAGGGAGACTAACATCTCTCTCTCTCTCTCTCATCTTCACTCTTATGTTCAAAGGAGCCTAGCATCTCTCTCTCTATCTCTCTCTCTCCCTCTCAACTGATCCTCGCACCTCTCTCTCTCTCACAAAGAATCCTAGCATTCAAATATATATCTCTCTCTCAAAGGAGTCTGACATCTGTATGCCTTTCACTCTAAGGAGCATAGCATCTCTCTTTATTTCTCTCTCAAAGGAGCCTAGCTTCAATCTCTCTTTTTCTCCCTCTCTCAAAGGATCCTAGCATATCTCTCTTTCTCTCTCTCAAAGGTGCATAGCATTTCTCTCTCTCTCTCTCAAAGGAGCCTAGAACCACTCTCTCTCTCTCTTCAATGGAGCATAGCATCTCTCTCTCTCTCTCTCTCTCTCTCTCAAAGGAGCCTAGCATCTCTCTCTCTTTCAGTGGCGCCTAGCATCTCCCCCCTCTCTCTCTCACAACGGAGTCTAGCATCTCTCACTCTCTCAAAGGAGACAGCATCTCTCTCTCTCAAAGGAGCGTAGCATATCTCTCTCTGTATCTCTCTCTCTCAAAGGAGCCTTGCATTTCTCTCCCTCTCTCACTCTCTCTCAAAGGAGCCTAGCTTCTCAGTCTCTCTCTTTCTCTCTGTATCAAAGGATCCTAGCCCCTCTCTCTCTCTCCCTCTCTCTCACAAAGGAGACAAGCACCTCTCTCTCACTATCCCTTTCTCAAAGGAGGGTAGCATCTCTCTCTCTCTGTCTTTCAATGTTGCTTAGCATCTCTCTCTCTCTCAAAGGAGAGTAGCATCTCTCTCTCTTTCTCTCTCTCTCAATGGAGCCTTGAATCTCTCTCTCTCTCTCCATCATAAAGTAGCCTAACATCACTCTCTCTCTCTTTCTCTCTCTCTCAATGGAGCCTAGAATCTCCCTACCTCCCTCTCTCTCTCTCAAAGGAGCATAGCATCTCTCTCTCTCTCTCTATCTCAAAGGAGCATAGCTTATCTCTCTCTCTGTCTCAAAGAAGACTAGCATCTGTCTCTCTCTCTCTCAATGTAGCCTAGCATCTCTCTCTCTCAAAGGAGCCTAGCATCCAACTCTCTCTCTATCTCTCTCTTTCAAAGGACTCTGGCTTCTCTCTCTCTCTCTCTCTCTCTCTCACTAAGGAACATAGCTTCTCTCTCCTACTCTCTCTGTCTCGCTCTCTATCTCAAAGTAGCCTAGATTCTCTCTCTCTCTCTTTCTCCCTCTCTCAAAGGAGTCTAGCATGTCTCTATCTCTCTCTATCAGTGGAGATTGGCATCTCTCTCTCTGTATCTCTCTCTCTCGAGGAGACTAGCATTTCTCTCTGTCTCAAAGGAGCCTAGCATCTCTCTTCTCTCTCTCTCTCAAAGTAGCCTAGCACATATATCTCTCTCTTTTTCTCTCTCTCTCATTCAAGGGAGGCTACCGTCTCTCTCTCCCTGTCTCTCTCTCTCTCTCTCTCTCTCTCAAAGAGCCTAGCATCTCTCTTTCTCTGTCTCTCACAAAGGATCCTTGCATCCAACACTTTCTCTCTCTCAAAGGACTCTGGCATCTGTCTCTCCCTCTCTGTCTAAGGAATGTAGCATCTCTCTCTGTCTCTCTCTCTCTCACTCTCAAAGGAGAATAGCTTCTCTCTATCTCTCTCCCTCTCTCAAAAGATTCTAACATGTCTCTCTCTCAATGGAGCCTTGAATCTCCCTCTATCTCTCTCATTCTCAAAGGAGCATAGTATTTCTCTCTCTCTCTCTCAAAGGAGACTAGCATTTCTCTCTTTCTCTTTCTCTCACATTAGCCTAGCATGTCTCTCTCTCTCTCTCTCTCAAAGGAGCCTTGGATCTCTCTCTCTCTGTATCTCTATCTCTCTTTCTAAATGAAGCCTAGCATCTCCCTCTCTCCCTCTCTCTCACTCTCAATGGAGCATAGCATTTCTCCCTCTGTCTCTCTCAAAGGAGACAAGCGCCTCTCTCTCTCTTTCTCTCTCTCTCTTTCTCCAAAGATTCTGGCATCTCTCTGTCTCTCCCTCTCTCTCAAAGTAGTTGTGCATTACTCTCCCTCTCTCTCACACACACTCTCTCTCTCTCTCAAAGTAGCCTAGATTCCCTCTCTCTGTTTCTCCCTCTGTCAAAGGAGTCTACCATATCTCTATCTCTCTCTATCAACTGAGCCTGGCATCTCTCTCTCCTTATCTCTGTCTCTCAAAGGAGACTATCATTTCCCTCTCTCTCTCAAAGGAGCCTAGCATTTCTCTTTCTCTCTCTCTCTCAAAGTAGCCTAGCATATCTCTCTCTCTATCTCGCAAAGTAGCCTAGAATCTATCTCTCTATCTCTCTCTTTCTCTCTCTCTCATTCAAGGGATCCTACCGTCTCTCCTTCTCTCTCTGTGTGTCTCTCAAAGGATCCTAGCATCTCTCTCTGTGTGTCTCTCACAAAGGACTCTTGCATACAACTCTGTCTCTCTCTCTCAAAGGATTCCTTCTTGTCTCTCTCTCTCTCTCTTTCTCGAGTGTAGCATCTCTCTGTGTCTCTCTCTGTCTGTCAAAGGAGCCTAGCTTCTCTTTCTCTCTCTGTTTCTCCCTCTCTCAAAGGATTCCAGCATGTCTCTCCCTCTCTCTCTCTCTCTCTCAATGCAGCCTAGCATCTCCTTCTGTCTCTCTCATTCTCAATGGATCATAGTATTTCTCTCTCTCTCTCTCTCAAAGGAGACTACCATTTCTCTCTCTCTTTCTCTCACATTAGCCTAGCATGTCTCTCTCTCTCTTTCAATGGAGCCTTGGATCTCTTTCTCTGTCTATCTCTCTCTGTCTCTCAATGGAGACTAGCATCTCCATCTCTCTCTCTCTCTCTCTCAAAAAAGGCTAGCATCTCTCTCTCTATCTCTCGCTATCTCTCTCTTTCTCTCTCAAAGGAGACTAGCATTTCTCTCTCTCTCTTTCAGTGGCGCCTAGCATCGATCCCCCCTCTCTCTCACAAGGGAGTCTAGCACCTCTCACTCTCTCAAAGGAGACAGCATCTCTCTCTCTCAAAGGAGCCTAGCATCTCTCTCTCTGTATCTCTCCCTCTCAAAGGAGACTAGCATCTCTCTCTCAAAGGAGCCTTGCATATCTCTCCCTCTATCACTCTCTCTCAAAAGAGCCTAGCTTCTCAGACTCCCTCTTTCTCTCTTTATCAAAGGATCCTAGCCTCTCTCTCTCTCCCTCTCTCTCTCTCAAAGGAGCCTAGCGCCTCTCTCTCTCTCTCACTCTCCCTTTCTCAAAGGAAGGTAGCATCTCTCTCTCTGTCTCTCAATGTTGATTAGTATTTCTCACTCTCTCAAAGGAGACTAGCATCTCTCTGTCTCTCAAAAAGGATCCTTGCCTCCAACTCTCTCTCTCTCTCTCTCTCCAAGGACTCTGGCATCTGTCTCTATCTCACTCTCTAACAAGCGTAGCATCTCCCTCTGTCTCTCTCTCTCTCTCAAAGGAGCCTAGCTTCTTTCTCTCTCTTTCTCCCTCTCTCAAAGGATTCCAGCATTTCTCTCTCTCTGTCCCTCTCTCTAAATTCAACCTAGCATCTCCCTCTATCTCTCTCATTCTCAATGGAGCATAGTATTTCTCTCTCGCTCTCTCAAAGGAGACTAGCATTTCTCTCTCTCTCTTTCTCTCACATTAGCCTAGCATGTCTCTCTCTCTCTCAATCTCAAAGAGCCTTGGATCTCTCTCTCAGTCTCTCTGTCTCTCTTTCTAAATGGAGACTTGCATCTCCCTCTCTCTCTCTCTCTCTGTCGCTCTCAATGGAGTGTAGCATTTCTCCCTCTTCCTCTCTCAAAGGAGACAAGCGTCTTTCTTTCTCTTTCTCTCTCTCTCTTTCTCTCTCTCTCTATTTCTCTCTCTCTCTCTCTCCAAAGAACCTGGCATTTCTCTGTCTCTCTCTCTCTCTCAAAGGATCGGTGCATTACTCTCCCTCTCACACACACACACTCTCTCTCTCTCAAAGGATTCTAGCATCTTCTCTCTCCTTCACACTCTCTCTCTAAGGAGACTAGGATCTCTCTCTCTCTCTCTCTCTCTCTCTCTCTCTCTCTCTCTCTCTCTCCCCCTCAATGGAGCCTAACAGCACTCTCACTCACTCAAAGGATCCTAGCATCTCTCTCTCGCTCTCTCTCTCATATGAGATTGGCAACTCTCTCTCTCACTCTCTCTTAATAAAGCCTAGCATCTCTCTTTTTCTCTCTCTCTCAAAGGAGCCAGCATCTCTCACTCCCTCTCTCTCTCTCTCTCTCTCAAAGGAGCTTAGCATCTCCCTCTCACTCACTCTCTCTCAGAGGAGCCTAGCATCTCTCTCTGTATCCCTCTATCTCAAGGGAGACTAACATCTCTCTCTCTCTCTCTCATCTTCACTCTTACGTTCAAAGGAGCCTAGCATCTCTCTCTCTATCTCTCTCTCTCCCTCTCAACTGATCCTCGCACCTCTCTCTCTCTCACAAAGAATCCTAGCATTCAAATATATATCTCTCTCTCAAAGGAGTCTGACATCTGTATGCCTTTCACTCTAAGGAGCATAGCATCTCTCTTTATTTCTCTCTCAAAGGAGCCTAGCTTCAATCTCTCTTTTTCTCCCTCTCTCAAAGGATCCTAGCATATCTCTCTTTCTCTCTCTCAAAGGTGCATAGCATTTCTCTCTCTCTCTCTCAAAGGAGCCTAGAACCACTCTCTCTCTCTCTTCAATGGAGCATAGCATCTCTCTCTCTCTCTCTCTCTCTCTCTCAAAGGAGCCTAGCATCTCTCTCTCTTTCAGTGGCGCCTAGCATCTCCCCCCTCTCTCTCTCACAACTGAGTCTAGCATCTCTCACTCTCTCAAAGGAGACAGCATCTCTCTCTCTCAAAGGAGCGTAGCATATCTCTCTCTGTATCTCTCTCTCTCAAAGGAGCCTTGCATTTCTCTCCCTCTCTCACTCTCTCTCAAAGGAGCCTAGCTTCTCAGTCTCTCTCTTTCTCTCTGTATCAAAGGATCCTAGCCCCTCTCTCTCTCTCCCTCTCTCTCACAAAGGAGACAAGCACCTCTCTCTCACTATCCCTTTCTCAAAGGAGGGTAGCATCTCTCTCTCTCTGTCTTTCAATGTTGCTTAGCATCTCTCTCTCTCTCAAAGGAGAGTAGCATCTCTCTCTCTTTCTCTCTCTCTCAATGGAGCCTTGAATCTCTCTCTCTCTCTCCATCATAAAGTAGCCTAACATCACTCTCTCTCTCTTTCTCTCTCTCTCAATGGAGCCTAGAATCTCCCTACCTCCCTCTCTCTCTCTCAAAGGAGCATAGCATCTCTCTCTCTCTCTCTATCTCAAAGGAGCATAGCTTATCTCTCTCTCTGTCTCAAAGGAGACTAGCATCTGTCTCTCTCTCTCTCAATGTAGCCTAGCATCTCTCTCTCTCAAAGGAGCCTAGCATCCAACTCTCTCTCTATCTCTCTCTTTCAAAGGACTCTGGCTTCTCTCTCTCTCTCTCTCTCTCTCTCTCTCTCTCACTAAGGAACATAGCTTCTCTCTCCTACTCTCTCTGTCTCGCTCTCTATCTCAAAGTAGCCTAGATTCTCTCTCTCTCTCTTTCTCCCTCTCTCAAAGGAGTCTAGCATGTCTCTATCTCTCTCTATCAGTGGAGATTGGCATCTCTCTCTCTGTATCTCTCTCTCTCGAGGAGACTAGCATTTCTCTCTGTCTCAAAGGAGCCTAGCATCTCTCTTCTCTCTCTCTCTCAAAGTAGCCTAGCACATATATCTCTCTCTTTTTCTCTCTCTCTCATTCAAGGGAGGCTACCGTCTCTCTCTCCCTGTCTCTCTCTCTCTCTCTCTCTCTCTCTCTCTCAAAGAGCCTAGCATCTCTCTTTCTCTGTCTCTCACAAAGGATCCTTGCATCCAACACTTTCTCTCTCTCAAAGGACTCTGGCATCTGTCTCTCCCTCTCTGTCTAAGGAATGTAGCATCTCTCTCTGTCTCTCTCTCTCTCACTCTCAAAGGAGAATAGCTTCTCTCTATCTCTCTCCCTCTCTCAAAAGATTCTAACATGTCTCTCTCTCAATGGAGCCTTGAATCTCCCTCTATCTCTCTCATTCTCAAAGGAGCATAGTATTTCTCTCTCTCTCTCTCAAAGGAGACTAGCATTTCTCTCTTTCTCTTTCTCTCACATTAGCCTAGCATGTCTCTCTCTCTCTCTCTCTCAAAGGAGCCTTGGATCTCTCTCTCTCTGTATCTCTATCTCTCTTTCTAAATGAAGCCTAGCATCTCCCTCTCTCCCTCTCTCTCACTCTCAATGGAGCATAGCATTTCTCCCTCTGTCTCTCTCAAAGGAGACAAGCGCCTCTCTCTCTCTTTCTCTCTCTCTCTTTCTCCAAAGATTCTGGCATCTCTCTGTCTCTCCCTCTCTCTCAAAGTAGTTGTGCATTACTCTCCCTCTCTCTCACACACACTCTCTCTCTCTCTCAAAGTAGCCTAGATTCCCTCTCTCTGTTTCTCCCTCTGTCAAAGGAGTCTACCATATCTCTATCTCTCTCTATCAACTGAGCCTGGCATCTCTCTCTCCTTATCTCTGTCTCTCAAAGGAGACTAGCATTTCCCTCTCTCTCTCAAAGGAGCCTAGCATTTCTCTTTCTCTCTCTCTCTCAAAGTAGCCTAGCATATCTCTCTCTCTATCTCGCAAAGTAGCCTAGAATCTATCTCTCTATCTCTCTCTTTCTCTCTCTCTCATTCAAGGGATCCTACCGTCTCTCCTTCTCTCTCTGTGTGTCTCTCAAAGGATCCTAGCATCTCTCTCTGTGTGTCTCTCACAAAGGACTCTTGCATACAACTCTGTCTCTCTCTCTCAAAGGATTCCTTCTTGTCTCTCTCTCTCTCTCTTTCTCGAGTGTAGCATCTCTCTGTGTCTCTCTCTGTCTGTCAAAGGAGCCTAGCTTCTCTTTCTCTCTCTGTTTCTCCCTCTCTCAAAGGATTCCAGCATGTCTCTCCCTCTCTCTCTCTCTCTCTCAATGCAGCCTAGCATCTCCTTCTGTCTCTCTCATTCTCAATGGATCATAGTATTTCTCTCTCTCTCTCTCTCAAAGGAGACTACCATTTCTCTCTCTCTTTCTCTCACATTAGCCTAGCATGTCTCTCTCTCTCTTTCAATGGAGCCTTGGATCTCTTTCTCTGTCTATCTCTCTCTGTCTCTCAATGGAGACTAGCATCTCCATCTCTCTCTCTCTCTCTCTCAAAAAAGGCTAGCATCTCTCTCTCTATCTCTCGCTATCTCTCTCTTTCTCTCTCAAAGGAGACTAGCATTTCTCTCTCTCTCTTTCAGTGGCGCCTAGCATCGATCCCCCCTCTCTCTCACAAGGGAGTCTAGCACCTCTCACTCTCTCAAAGGAGACAGCATCTCTCTCTCTCAAAGGAGCCTAGCATCTCTCTCTCTGTATCTCTCCCTCTCAAAGGAGACTAGCATCTCTCTCTCAAAGGAGCCTTGCATATCTCTCCCTCTATCACTCTCTCTCAAAAGAGCCTAGCTTCTCAGACTCCCTCTTTCTCTCTTTATCAAAGGATCCTAGCCTCTCTCTCTCTCCCTCTCTCTCTCTCAAAGGAGCCTAGCGCCTCTCTCTCTCTCTCACTCTCCCTTTCTCAAAGGAAGGTAGCATCTCTCTCTCTGTCTCTCAATGTTGATTAGTATTTCTCACTCTCTCAAAGGAGACTAGCATCTCTCTGTCTCTCAAAAAGGATCCTTGCCTCCAACTCTCTCTCTCTCTCTCTCTCCAAGGACTCTGGCATCTGTCTCTATCTCACTCTCTAACAAGCGTAGCATCTCCCTCTGTCTCTCTCTCTCTCTCAAAGGAGCCTAGCTTCTTTCTCTCTCTTTCTCCCTCTCTCAAAGGATTCCAGCATTTCTCTCTCTCTGTCCCTCTCTCTAAATTCAACCTAGCATCTCCCTCTATCTCTCTCATTCTCAATGGAGCATAGTACTTCTCTCTCGCTCTCTCAAAGGAGACTAGCATTTCTCTCTCTCTCTTTCTCTCACATTAGCCTAGCATGTCTCTCTCTCTCTCAATCTCAAAGAGCCTTGGATCTCTCTCTCAGTCTCTCTGTCTCTCTTTCTAAATGGAGACTTGCATCTCCCTCTCTCTCTCTCTCTCTGTCGCTCTCAATGGAGTGTAGCATTTCTCCCTCTTCCTCTCTCAAAGGAGACAAGCGTCTTTCTTTCTCTTTCTCTCTCTCTCTTTCTCTCTCTCTCTATTTCTCTCTCTCTCTCTCTCCAAAGATCCTGGCATTTCTCTGTCTCTCTCTCTCTCTCAAAGGATCGGTGCATTACTCTCCCTCTCACACACACACACTCTCTCTCTCTCAAAGGATTCTAGCATCTTCTCTCTCCTTCACACTCTCTCTCTAAGGAGACTAGGATCTCTCTCTCTCTCTCTCTCTCTCTCTCTCTCTCTCTCTCTCTCTCTCTCTCTCTCTCTCCCCCTCAATGGAGCCTAACAGCACTCTCACTCACTCAAAGGATCCTAGCATCTCTCTCTCGCTCTCTCTCTCATATGAGATTGGCAACTCTCTCTCTCACTCTCTCTTAATAAAGCCTAGCATCTCTCTTTTTCTCTCTCTCTCAAAGGAGCCAGCATCTCTCACTCCCTCTCTCTCTCTCTCTCTCTCAAAGGAGCTTAGCATCTCCCTCTCACTCACTCTCTCTCAGAGGAGCCTAGCATCTCTCTCTGTATCCCTCTATCTCAAGGGAGACTAGCATCTCTCTCTCTCTCTCTCATCTTCACTCTTACGTTCAAAGGAGCCTAGCATCTCTCTCTCTCTATCTCTCTCTCTCCCTCTCAACGGATCCTCGCACCTCTCTCTCTCTCACAAAGAATCCTAGCATTCAAATATATATCTCTCTCTCAAAGGAGTCTGACATCTGTATGCCTTTCACTCTAAGGAGCATAGCATCTCTCTTTATTTCTCTCTCAAAGGAGCCTAGCTTCAATCTCTCTTTTTCTCCCTCTCTCAAAGGATCCTAGCATATCTCTCTTTCTCTCTCTCAAAGGTGCATAGCATTTCTCTCTCTCTCTCTCAAAGGAGCCTAGAACCACTCTCTCTCTCTCTTCAATGGAGCATAGCATCTCTCTCTCTCTCTCTCTCTCTCTCTCTCTCAAAGGAGCCTAGCATCTCTCTCTCTTTCAGTGGCGCCTAGCATCTCCCCCCTCTCTCTCTCACAACGGAGTCTAGCATCTCTCACTCTCTCAAAGGAGACAGCATCTCTCTCTCTCAAAGGAGCGTAGCATATCTCTCTCTGTATCTCTCTCTCTCAAAGGAGCCTTGCATTTCTCTCCCTCTCTCACTCTCTCTCAAAGGAGCCTAGCTTCTCAGTCTCTCTCTTTCTCTCTGTATCAAAGGATCCTAGCCCCTCTCTCTCTCTCCCTCTCTCTCACAAAGGAGACAAGCACCTCTCTCTCATTATCCCTTTCTCAAAGGAGGGTAGCATCTCTCTCTCTCTGTCTTTCAATGTTGCTTAGCATCTCTCTCTCACTCAAAGGAGAGTAGCATCTCTCTCTCTTTCTCTCTCTCTCAATGGAGCCTTGAATCTCTCTCTCTCTCTCTCCATCATAAAGTAGCCTAACATCACTCTCTCTCTCTTTCTATCTCTCTCAATGGAGCCTAGAATCTCCCTACGTCCCTCTCTCTCTCTCAAAGGAGCATAGCATCTCTCTCTCTCTCTCTATCTCAAAGGAGCATAGCTTATCTCTCTCTCTGTCTCAAAGGAGACTAGCATCTGTCTCTCTCTCTCTCAATGTAGCCTAGCATCTCTCTCTCTCAAAGGAGCCTAGCATCCAACTCTCTCTCTATCTCTCTCTTTCAAAGGACTCTGGCTTCTCTCTCTCTCTCTCTCTCTCTCTCTCTCTCTCTCTCACTAAGGAACATAGCTTCTCTCTCCTACTCTCTCTGTCTCGCTCTCTATCTCAAAGTAGCCTAGATTCTCTCTCTCTCTCTTTCTCCCTCTCTCAAAGGAGTCTAACATGTCTCTATCTCTCTCTATCAGTGGAGATTGGCATCTCTCTCTCTGTATCTCTCTCTCTCAGAGGAGACTAGCATTTCTCTCTGTCTCAAAGGAGCCTAGCATCTCTCTTCTCTCTCTCTCTCAAAGTAGCCTAGCACATATATCTCTCTCTTTTTCTCTCTCTCTCATTCAAGGGAGGCTACCGTCTCTCTCTCCCTGTCTCTCTCTCTCTCTCTCTCTCTCTCAAAGAGCCTAGCATCTCTCTTTCTCTGTCTCTCACAAAGGATCCTTGCATCCAACACTTTCTCTCTCTCAAAGGACTCTGGCATCTGTCTCTCCCTCTCTGTCTAAGGAATGTAGCATCTCTCTCTGTCTCTCTCTCTCTCACTCTCAAAGGAGAATAGCTTCTCTCTATCTCTCTCCCTCTCTCAAAAGATTCTAACATGTCTCTCTCTCAATGGAGCCTAGAATCTCCCTCTATCTCTCTCATTCTCAAAGGAGCATAGTATTTCTCTCTCTCTCTCTCAAAGGAGACTAGCATTTCTCTCTTTCTCTTTCTCTCACATTAGCCTAGCATGTCTCTCTCTCTCTCTCTCAAAGGAGCCTTGGATCTCTCTCTCTCTGTATGTCTATCTCTCTTTCTAAATGGAGCCTAGCATCTCCCTCTCTCCCTCTCTCTCACTCTCAATGGAGCATAGCATTTCTCCCTCTGTCTCTCTCAAAGGAGACAAGCGCCTCTCTCTCTCTTTCTCTCTCTCTCTTTCTCCAAAGATTCTGGCATCTCTCTGTCTCTCCCTCTCTCTCAAAGTAGTTGTGCATTACTCTCCCTCTCTCTCACACACACTCTCTCTCTCTCTCTCAAAGTAGCCTAGATTCCCTCTCTCTGTTTCTCCCTCTGTCAAAGGAGTCTACCATATCTCTATCTCTCTCTATCAACTGAGCCTGGCATCTCTCTCTCCTTATCTCTGTCTCTCAAAGGAGACTAGCATTTCCCTCTCTCTCTCAAAGGAGCCTAGCATTTCTCTTTCTCTCTCTCTCTCAAAGTAGCCTAGCATATCTCTCTCTCTATCTCGCAAAGTAGCCTAGAATCTATCTCTCTATCTCTCTCTTTCTCTCTCTCTCATTCAAGGGATCCTACCGTCTCTCCTTCTCTCTCTGTGTGTCTCTCAAAGGATCCTAGCATCTCTCTCTGTGTGTCTCTCACAAAGGACTCTTGCATACAACTCTGTCTCTCTCTCTCAAAGGATTCCTTCTTGTCTCTCTCTCTCTCTCTTTCTCGAGTGTAGCATCTCTCTGTGTCTCTCTCTGTCTGTCAAAGGAGCCTAGCTTCTCTTTCTCTCTCTGTTTCTCCCTCTCTCAAAGGATTCCAGCATGTCTCTCCCTCTCTCTCTCTCTCTCTCAATGCAGCCTAGCATCTCCTTCTGTCTCTCTCATTCTCAATGGATCATAGTATTTCTCTCTCTCTCTCTCTCAAAGGAGACTACCATTTCTCTCTCTCTTTCTCTCACATTAGCCTAGCATGTCTCTCTCTCTCTCTTTCAATGGAGCCTTGGATCTCTTTCTCTGTCTATCTCTCTCTGTCTCTCAATGGAGACTAGCATCTCCATCTCTCTCTCTCTCTCTCAAAAAAGGCTAGCATCTCTCTCTCTATCTCTCGCTATTTCTCTCAAAGGAGACTAGCATTTCTCTCTCTCTCTTTCAGTGGCGCCTAGCATCGATCCCCCCTCTCTCTCACAAGGGAGTCTAGCACCTCTCACTCTCTCAAAGGAGACAGCATCTCTCTCTCTCAAAGGAGCCTAGCATCTCTCTCTCTGTATCTCTCCCTCTCAAAGGAGACTAGCATCTCTCTCTCAAAGGAGCCTTGCATATCTCTCCCTCTATCACTCTCTCTCAAAAGAGCCTAGCTTCTCAGACTCCCTCTTTCTCTCTTTATCAAAGGATCCTAGCCTCTCTCTCTCTCCCTCTCTCTCTCTCAAAGGAGCCTAGCGCCTCTCTCTCTCTCTCACTCTCCCTTTCTCAAAGGAGGGTAGCATCTCTCTCTCTGTCTCTCAATGTTGATTAGTATTTCTCACTCTCTCAAAGGAGACTAGCATCTCTCTGTCTCTCAAAAAGGATCCTTGCCTCCAACTCTCTCTCTCTCTCTCTCTCCAAGGACTCTGGCATCTGTCTCTATCTCACTCTCTAACAAGCGTAGCATCTCCCTCTGTCTCTCTCTCTCTCTCAAAGGAGCCTAGCTTCTTTCTCTCTCTTTCTCCCTCTCTCAAAGGATTCCAGCATTTCTCTCTCTCTGTCCCTCTCTCTAAATTCAACCTAGCATCTCCCTCTATCTCTCTCATTCTCAATGGAGCATAGTATTTCTCTCTCGCTCTCTCAAAGGAGACTAGCATTTCTCTCTCTCTCTTTCTCTCACATTAGCCTAGCATGTCTCTCTCTCTCTCAATCTCAAAGAGCCTTGGATCTCTCTCTCAGTCTCTCTGTCTCTCTTTCTAAATGGAGACTTGCATCTCCCTCTCTCTCTCTCTCTCTCTCTCTCTCTGTCGCTCTCAATGGAGTGTAGCATTTCTCCCTCTTCCTCTCTCAAAGGAGACAAGCGTCTTTCTTTCTCTTTCTCTCTCTCTCTTTCTCTCTCTCTCTCTTTCTCTCTCTCTCTTTCTCCAAAGATCCTGGCATTTCTCTGTCTCTCTCTCTCTCTCAAAGGATCGGTGCATTACTCTCCCTCTCACACACACACACTCTCTCTCTCTCAAAGGATTCTAGCATCTTCTCTCTCCTTCACACTCTCTCTCTAAGGAGACTAGGATCTCTCTCTCTCTCTCTCTCGCTCTCTCTCTCTCTCTCTCTCTCTCTCTCTCTCTCCCCCTCAATGGAGCCTAACAGCACTCTCACTCACTCAAAGGATCCTAGCATCTCTCTCTCGCTCTCTCTCTCATATGAGATTGGCAACTCTCTCTCTCACTCTCTCTTAATAGAGCCTAGCATCTCTCTTTTTCTCTCTCTCTCAAAGGAGCCAGCATCTCTCACTCCCTCTCTCTCTCTCTCTCTCTCAAAGGAGCTTAGCATCTCCCTCTCACTCACTCTCTCTCAGAGGAGCCTAGCATCTCTCTCTGTATCCCTCTATCTCAAGGGAGACTAACATCTCTCTCTCTCTCTCTCATCTTCACTCTTACGTTCAAAGGAGCCTAGCATCTCTCTCTCTCTATCTCTCTCCCTCTCAACGGATCCTCGCACCTCTCTCTCTCTCACAAAGAATCCTAGCATTCAAATATATATCTCTCTCTCAAAGGAGTCTGACATCTGTATGCCTTTCACTCTAAGGAGCATAGCATCTCTCTTTATTTCTCTCTCAAAGGAGCCTAGCTTCAATCTCTCTTTTTCTCCCTCTCTCAAAGGATCCTAGCATATCTCTCTTTCTCTCTCTCAAAGGTGCATAGCATTTCTCTCTCTCTCTCTCAAAGGAGCCTAGAACCACTCTCTCTCTCTCTTCAATGGAGCATAGCATCTCTCTCTCTCTCTCTCTCTCTCTCTCAAAGGAGCCTAGCATCTCTCTCTCTTTCAGTGGCGCCTAGCATCTCCCCCCTCTCTCTCTCACAACGGAGTCTAGCATCTCTCACTCTCTCAAAGGAGACAGCATCTCTCTCTCTCAAAGGAGCGTAGCATATCTCTCTCTGTATCTCTCTCTCTCAAAGGAGCCTTGCATTTCTCTCTGTCTCAAAGGAGCCCAGCATCTCTCTTCTCTCTCTCTCTCAAAGTAGCCTAGCACATATATCTCTCTCTTTTTCTCTCTCTCTCATTCAAGGGAGGCTACCGTCTCTCTCTCCCTGTCTCTCTCTCTCTCTCTCTCTCTCTCTCAAAGAGCCTAGCATCTCTCTTTCTCTGTCTCTCACAAAGGATCCTTGCATCCAACACTTTCTCTCTCTCAAAGGACTCTGGCATCTGTCTCTCCCTCTCTGTCTAAGGAATGTAGCATCTCTCTCTGTCTCTCTCTCTCTCACTCTCAAAGGAGAATAGCTTCTCTCTATCTCTCTCCCTCTCTCAAAAGATTCTAACATGTCTCTCTCTCAATGGAGCCTAGAATCTCCCTCTATCTCTCTCATTCTCAAAGGAGCATAGTATTTCTCTCTCTCTCTCTCAAAGGAGACTAGCATTTCTCTCTTTCTCTTTCTCTCACATTAGCCTAGCATGTCTCTCTCTCTCTCTCTCAAAGGAGCCTTGGATCTCTCTCTCTCTGTATCTCTATCTCTCTTTCTAAATGGAGCCTAGCATCTCCCTCTCTCCCTCTCTCTCACTCTCAATGGAGCATAGCATTTCTCCCTCTGTCTCTCTCAAAGGAGACAAGCGCCTCTCTCTCTCTTTCTCTCTCTCTCTTTCTCCAAAGATTCTGGCATCTCTCTGTCTCTCCCTCTCTCTCAAAGTAGTTGTGCATTACTCTCCCTCTCTCTCACACACACTCTCTCTCTCTCTCAAAGTAGCCTAGATTCCCTCTCTCTGTTTCTCCCTCTGTCAAAGGAGTCTACCATATCTCTATCTCTCTCTATCAACTGAGCCTGGCATCTCTCTCTCCTTATCTCTGTCTCTCAAAGGAGACTAGCATTTCCCTCTCTCTCTCAAAGGAGCCTAGCATTTCTCTTTCTCTCTCTCTCTCAAAGTAGCCTAGCATATCTCTCTCTCTATCTCGCAAAGTAGCCTAGAATCTATCTCTCTATCTCTCTCTTTCTCTCTCTCTCATTCAAGGGATCCTACCGTCTCTCCTTCTCTCTCTGTGTGTCTCTCAAAGGATCCTAGCATCTCTCTCTGTGTGTCTCTCACAAAGGACTCTTGCATACAACTCTGTCTCTCTCTCTCAAAGGATTCCTTCTTGTCTCTCTCTCTCTCTCTTTCTCGAGTGTAGCATCTCTCTGTGTCTCTCTCTGTCTGTCAAAGGAGCCTAGCTTCTCTTTCTCTCTCTGTTTCTCCCTCTCTCAAAGGATTCCAGCATGTCTCTCCCTCTCTCTCTCTCTCTCTCAATGCAGCCTAGCATCTCCTTCTGTCTCTCTCATTCTCAATGGATCATAGTATTTCTCTCTCTCTCTCTCTCAAAGGAGACTACCATTTCTCTCTCTCTTTCTCTCACATTAGCCTAGCATGTCTCTCTCTCTCTCTTTCAATGGAGCCTTGGATCTCTTTCTCTGTCTATCTCTCTCTGTCTCTCAATGGAGACTAGCATCTCCATCTCTCTCTCTCTCTCTCAAAAAAGGCTAGCATCTCTTTCTCTATCTCTCGCTATTTCTCTCAAAGGAGACTAGCATTTCTCTCTCTCTCTTTCAGTGGCGCCTAGCATCGATCCCCCCTCTCTCTCACAAGGGAGTCTAGCACCTCTCACTCTCTCAAAGGAGACAGCATCTCTCTCTCTCAAAGGAGCCTAGCATCTCTCTCTCTGTATCTCTCCCTCTCAAAGGAGACTAGCATCTCTCTCTCAAAGGAGCCTTGCATATCTCTCCCTCTATCACTCTCTCTCAAAAGAGCCTAGCTTCTCAGACTCCCTCTTTCTCTCTTTATCAAAGGATCCTAGCCTCTCTCTCTCTCCCTCTCTCTCTCTCAAAGGAGCCTAGCGCCTCTCTCTCTCTCTCACTCTCCCTTTCTCAAAGGAGGGTAGCATCTCTCTCTCTGTCTCTCAATGTTGATTAGTATTTCTCACTCTCTCAAAGGAGACTAGCATCTCTCTGTCTCTCAAAAAGGATCCTTGCCTCCAACTCTCTCTCTCTCTCTCTCTCCAAGGACTCTGGCATCTGTCTCTATCTCACTCTCTAACAAGCGTAGCATCTCCCTCTGTCTCTCTCTCTCTCTCAAAGGAGCCTAGCTTCTTTCTCTCTCTTTCTCCCTCTCTCAAAGGATTCCAGCATTTCTCTCTCTCTGTCCCTCTCTCTAAATTCAACCTAGCATCTCCCTCTATCTCTCTCATTCTCAATGGAGCATAGTATTTCTCTCTCGCTCTCTCAAAGGAGACTAGCATTTCTCTCTCTCTCTTTCTCTCACATTAGCCTAGCATGTCTCTCTCTCTCTCAATCTCAAAGAGCCTTGGATCTCTCTCTCAGTCTCTCTGTCTCTCTTTCTAAATGGAGACTTGCATCTCCCTCTCTCTCTCTCTCTCTCTCTCTGTCGCTCTCAATGGAGTGTAGCATTTCTCCCTCTTCCTCTCTCAAAGGAGACAAGCGTCTTTCTTTCTCTTTCTCTCTCTCTCTTTCTCTCTCTCTCTCTTTCTCTCTCTCTCTTTCTCCAAAGATCCTGGCATTTCTCTGTCTCTCTCTCTCTCTCAAAGGATCGGTGCATTACTCTCCCTCTCACACACACACACTCTCTCTCTCTCAAAGGATTCTAGCATCTTCTCTCTCCTTCACACTCTCTCTCTAAGGAGACTAGGATCTCTCTCTCTCTCTCTCTCGCTCTCTCTCTCTCTCTCTCTCTCTCTCTCTCTCCCCCTCAATGGAGCCTAACAGCACTCTCACTCACTCAAAGGATCCTAGCATCTCTCTCTCGCTCTCTCTCTCATATGAGATTGGCAACTCTCTCTCTCACTCTCTCTTAATAGAGCCTAGCATCTCTCTTTTTTTCTCTCTCTCAAAGGAGCCAGCATCTCTCACTCCCTCTCTCTCTCTCTCTCTCTCAAAGGAGCTTAGCATCTCCCTCTCACTCACTCTCTCTCAGAGGAGCCTAGCATCTCTCTCTGTATCCCTCTATCTCAAGGGAGACTAACATCTCTCTCTCTCTCTCTCATCTTCACTCTTACGTTCAAAGGAGCCTAGCATCTCTCTCTCTCTATCTCTCTCCCTCTCAACGGATCCTCGCACCTCTCTCTCTCTCACAAAGAATCCTAGCATTCAAATATATATCTCTCTCTCAAAGGAGTCTGACATCTGTATGCCTTTCACTCTAAGGAGCATAGCATCTCTCTTTATTTCTCTCTCAAAGGAGCCTAGCTTCAATCTCTCTTTTTCTCCCTCTCTCAAAGGATCCTAGCATATCTCTCTTTCTCTCTCTCAAAGGTGCATAGCATTTCTCTCTCTCTCTCTCAAAGGAGCCTAGAACCACTCTCTCTCTCTCTTCAATGGAGCATAGCATCTCTCTCTCTCTCTCTCTCTCTCTCTCTCTCTCTCTCTCAAAGGAGCCTAGCATCTCTCTCTCTTTCAGTGGCGCCTAGCATCTCCCCCCTCTCTCTCTCACAACGGAGTCTAGCATCTCTCACTCTCTCAAAGGAGACAGCATCTCTCTCTCTCAAAGGAGCGTAGCATATCTCTCTCTGTATCTCTCTCTCTCAAAGGAGCCTTGCATTTCTCTCTGTCTCAAAGGAGCCCAGCATCTCTCTTCTCTCTCTCTCTCAAAGTAGCCTAGCACATATATCTCTCTCTTTTTCTCTCTCTCTCATTCAAGGGAGGCTACCGTCTCTCTCTCCCTGTCTCTCTCTCTCTCTCTCTCTCTCTCTCAAAGAGCCTAGCATCTCTCTTTCTCTGTCTCTCACAAAGGATCCTTGCATCCAACACTTTCTCTCTCTCAAAGGACTCTGGCATCTGTCTCTCCCTCTCTGTCTAAGGAATGTAGCATCTCTCTCTGTCTCTCTCTCTCTCACTCTCAAAGGAGAATAGCTTCTCTCTATCTCTCTCCCTCTCTCAAAAGATTCTAACATGTCTCTCTCTCAATGGAGCCTAGAATCTCCCTCTATCTCTCTCATTCTCAAAGGAGCATAGTATTTCTCTCTCTCTCTCTCAAAGGAGACTAGCATTTCTCTCTTTCTCTTTCTCTCACATTAGCCTAGCATGTCTCTCTCTCTCTCTCTCAAAGGAGCCTTGGATCTCTCTCTCTCTGTATCTCTATCTCTCTTTCTAAATGGAGCCTAGCATCTCCCTCTCTCCCTCTCTCTCACTCTCAATGGAGCATAGCATTTCTCCCTCTGTCTCTCTCAAAGGAGACAAGCGCCTCTCTCTCTCTTTCTCTCTCTCTCTTTCTCCAAAGATTCTGGCATCTCTCTGTCTCTCCCTCTCTCTCAAAGTAGTTGTGCATTACTCTCCCTCTCTCTCACACACACTCTCTCTCTCTCTCAAAGTAGCCTAGATTCCCTCTCTCTGTTTCTCCCTCTGTCAAAGGAGTCTACCATATCTCTATCTCTCTCTATCAACTGAGCCTGGCATCTCTCTCTCCTTATCTCTGTCTCTCAAAGGAGACTAGCATTTCCCTCTCTCTCTCAAAGGAGCCTAGCATTTCTCTTTCTCTCTCTCTCTCAAAGTAGCCTAGCATATCTCTCTCTCTATCTCGCAAAGTAGCCTAGAATCTATCTCTCTATCTCTCTCTTTCTCTCTCTCTCATTCAAGGGATCCTACCGTCTCTCCTTCTCTCTCTGTGTGTCTCTCAAAGGATCCTAGCATCTCTCTCTGTGTGTCTCTCACAAAGGACTCTTGCATACAACTCTGTCTCTCTCTCTCAAAGGATTCCTTCTTGTCTCTCTCTCTCTCTCTTTCTCGAGTGTAGCATCTCTCTGTGTCTCTCTCTGTCTGTCAAAGGAGCCTAGCTTCTCTTTCTCTCTCTGTTTCTCCCTCTCTCAAAGGATTCCAGCATGTCTCTCCCTCTCTCTCTCTCTCTCTCAATGCAGCCTAGCATCTCCTTCTGTCTCTCTCATTCTCAATGGATCATAGTATTTCTCTCTCTCTCTCTCTCTCAAAGGAGACTACCATTTCTCTCTCTCTTTCTCTCACATTAGCCTAGCATGTCTCTCTCTCTCTCTTTCAATGGAGCCTTGGATCTCTTTCTCTGTCTATCTCTCTCTGTCTCTCAATGGAGACTAGCATCTCCATCTCTCTCTCTCTCTCTCTCAAAAAAGGCTAGCATCTCTCTCTCTATCTCTCGCTATCTCTCTCTTTCTCTCTCAAAGGAGACTAGCATTTCTCTCTCTCTCTTTCAGTGGCGCCTAGCATCGATCCCCCCTCTCTCTCACAAGGGAGTCTAGCACCTCTCACTCTCTCAAAGGAGACAGCATCTCTCTCTCTCAAAGGAGCCTAGCATCTCTCTCTCTGTATCTCTCCCTCTCAAAGGAGACTAGCATCTCTCTCTCAAAGGAGCCTTGCATATCTCTCCCTCTATCACTCTCTCTCAAAAGAGCCTAGCTTCTCAGACTCCCTCTTTCTCTCTTTATCAAAGGATCCTAGCCTCTCTCTCTCTCCCTCTCTCTCTCTCAAAGGAGCCTAGCGCCTCTCTCTCTCTCTCACTCTCCCTTTCTCAAAGGAAGGTAGCATCTCTCTCTCTGTCTCTCAATGTTGATTAGTATTTCTCACTCTCTCAAAGGAGACTAGCATCTCTCTGTCTCTCAAAAAGGATCCTTGCCTCCAACTCTCTCTCTCTCTCTCTCTCCAAGGACTCTGGCATCTGTCTCTATCTCACTCTCTAACAAGCGTAGCATCTCCCTCTGTCTCTCTCTCTCTCTCAAAGGAGCCTAGCTTCTTTCTCTCTCTTTCTCCCTCTCTCAAAGGATTCCAGCATTTCTCTCTCTCTGTCCCTCTCTCTAAATTCAACCTAGCATCTCCCTCTATCTCTCTCATTCTCAATGGAGCATAGTATTTCTCTCTCGCTCTCTCAAAGGAGACTAGCATTTCTCTCTCTCTCTTTCTCTCACATTAGCCTAGCATGTCTCTCTCTCTCTCAATCTCAAAGAGCCTTGGATCTCTCTCTCAGTCTCTCTGTCTCTCTTTCTAAATGGAGACTTGCATCTCCCTCTCTCTCTCTCTCTCTGTCGCTCTCAATGGAGTGTAGCATTTCTCCCTCTTCCTCTCTCAAAGGAGACAAGCGTCTTTCTTTCTCTTTCTCTCTCTCTCTTTCTCTCTCTCTCTATTTCTCTCTCTCTCTCTCTCCAAAGATCCTGGCATTTCTCTGTCTCTCTCTCTCTCTCAAAGGATCGGTGCATTACTCTCCCTCTCACACACACACACTCTCTCTCTCTCAAAGGATTCTAGCATCTTCTCTCTCCTTCACACTCTCTCTCTAAGGAGACTAGGATCTCTCTCTCTCTCTCTCTCTCTCTCTCTCTCTCTCTCTCTCCCCCTCAATGGAGCCTAACAGCACTCTCACTCACTCAAAGGATCCTAGCATCTCTCTCTCGCTCTCTCTCTCATATGAGATTGGCAACTCTCTCTCTCACTCTCTCTTAATAGAGCCTAGCATCTCTCTTTTTCTCTCTCTCTCAAAGGAGCCAGCATCTCTCACTCCCTCTCTCTCTCTCTCTCTCTCAAAGGAGCTTAGCATCTCCCTCTCACTCACTCTCTCTCAGAGGAGCCTAGCATCTCTCTCTGTATCCCTCTATCTCAAGGGAGACTAACATCTCTCTCTCTCTCTCTCATCTTCACTCTTACGTTCAAAGGAGCCTAGCATCTCTCTCTCTATCTCTCTCTCTCCCTCTCAACTGATCCTCGCACCTCTCTCTCTCTCACAAAGAATCCTAGCATTCAAATATATATCTCTCTCTCAAAGGAGTCTGACATCTGTATGCCTTTCACTCTAAGGAGCATAGCATCT
The DNA here is from genome assembly GCF_030020395.1 of Manis pentadactyla. Classification (NCBI taxonomy): domain Eukaryota; kingdom Metazoa; phylum Chordata; class Mammalia; order Pholidota; family Manidae; genus Manis; species Manis pentadactyla. The sequence goes on from NW_026644841.1 coordinate 69,360, forward strand.
CTCTTTATTTCTCTCTCAAAGGAGCCTAGCTTCAATCTCTCTTTTTCTCCCTCTCTCAAAGGATCCTAGCATATCTCTCTTTCTCTCTCTCAAAGGTGCATAGCATTTCTCTCTCTCTCTCTCAAAGGAGCCTAGAACCACTCTCTCTCTCTCTTCAATGGAGCATAGCATCTCTCTCTCTCTCTCTCTCTCTCTCTCTCTCTCAAAGGAGCCTAGCATCTCTCTCTCTTTCAGTGGCGCCTAGCATCTCCCCCCTCTCTCTCTCACAACGGAGTCTAGCATCTCTCACTCTCTCAAAGGAGACAGCATCTCTCTCTCTCAAAGGAGCGTAGCATATCTCTCTCTGTATCTCTCTCTCTCAAAGGAGCCTTGCATTTCTCTCCCTCTCTCACTCTCTCTCAAAGGAGCCTAGCTTCTCAGTCTCTCTCTTTCTCTCTGTATCAAAGGATCCTAGCCCCTCTCTCTCTCTCCCTCTCTCTCACAAAGGAGACAAGCACCTCTCTCTCACTATCCCTTTCTCAAAGGAGGGTAGCATCTCTCTCTCTCTGTCTTTCAATGTTGCTTAGCATCTCTCTCTCTCTCAAAGGAGAGTAGCATCTCTCTCTCTTTCTCTCTCTCTCAATGGAGCCTTGAATCTCTCTCTCTCTCTCCATCATAAAGTAGCCTAACATCACTCTCTCTCTCTTTCTCTCTCTCTCAATGGAGCCTAGAATCTCCCTACCTCCCTCTCTCTCTCTCAAAGGAGCATAGCATCTCTCTCTCTCTCTCTATCTCAAAGGAGCATAGCTTATCTCTCTCTCTGTCTCAAAGGAGACTAGCATCTGTCTCTCTCTCTCTCAATGTAGCCTAGCATCTCTCTCTCTCAAAGGAGCCTAGCATCCAACTCTCTCTCTATCTCTCTCTTTCAAAGGACTCTGGCTTCTCTCTCTCTCTCTCTCTCTCTCTCTCTCTCTCTCTCACTAAGGAACATAGCTTCTCTCTCCTACTCTCTCTGTCTCGCTCTCTATCTCAAAGTAGCCTAGATTCTCTCTCTCTCTCTTTCTCCCTCTCTCAAAGGAGTCTAGCATGTCTCTATCTCTCTCTATCAGTGGAGATTGGCATCTCTCTCTCTGTATCTCTCTCTCTCAGAGGAGACTAGCATTTCTCTCTGTCTCAAAGGAGCCTAGCATCTCTCTCTTTCTCTCTCTCAAAGGTGCATAGCATTTCACTCTCTCTCTCTCAAAGGAGCCTAGAACCACTCTCTCTCTCTCTTCAATGGAGCATAGCATCTCTCTCTCTCTCTCTCTCTCTCTCTCTCTCTCTCTCAAAGGAGCCTAGCATCTCTCTCTCTTTCAGTGGCGCCTAGCATCTCCCCCCTCTCTCTCTCTCACAACGGAGTCTAGCATCTCTCACTCTCTCAAAGGAGACAGCATCTCTCACTCTCAAAGGAGCGTAGCATATCTCTCTCTGTATCTCTCTCTCTCAAAGGAGCCTTGCATTTCTCTCTGTCTCAAAGGAGCCCAGCATCTCTCTTCTCTCTCTCTCTCAAAGTAGCCTAGCACATATATCTCTCTTTTTCTCTCTCTCTCATTCAAGGGAGGCTACCGTCTCTCTCTCCCTGTCTCTCTCTCTCTCTCTCTCTCTCTCAAAGAGCCTAGCATCTCTCTTTCTCTGTCTCTCACAAAGGATCCTTGCATCCAACACTTTCTCTCTCTCAAAGGACTCTGGCATCTGTCTCTCCCTCTCTGTCTAAGGAATGTAGCATCTCTCTCTGTCTCTCTCTCTCTCACTCTCAAAGGAGAATAGCTTCTCTCTATCTCTCTCCCTCTCTCAAAAGATTCTAACATGTCTCTCTCTCAATGGAGCCTAGAATCTCCCTCTATCTCTCTCATTCTCAAAGGAGCATAGTATTTCTCTCTCTCTCTCTCAAAGGAGACTAGCATTTCTCTCTTTCTCTTTCTCTCACATTAGCCTAGCATGTCTCTCTCTCTCTCTCTCAAAGGAGCCTTGGATCTCTCTCTCTCTGTATCTCTATCTCTCTTTCTAAATGGAGCCTAGCATCTCCCTCTCTCCCTCTCTCTCACTCTCAATGGAGCATAGCATTTCTCCCTCTGTCTCTCTCAAAGGAGACAAGCGCCTCTCTCTCTCTTTCTCTCTCTCTCTTTCTCCAAAGATTCTGGCATCTCTCTGTCTCTCCCTCTCTCTCAAAGTAGTTGTGCATTACTCTCCCTCTCTCTCACACACACTCTCTCTCTCTCTCAAAGTAGCCTAGATTCCCTCTCTCTGTTTCTCCCTCTGTCAAAGGAGTCTACCATATCTCTATCTCTCTCTATCAACTGAGCCTGGCATCTCTCTCTCCTTATCTCTGTCTCTCAAAGGAGACTAGCATTTCCCTCTCTCTCTCAAAGGAGCCTAGCATTTCTCTTTCTCTCTCTCTCTCAAAGTAGCCTAGCATATCTCTCTCTCTATCTCGCAAAGTAGCCTAGAATCTATCTCTCTATCTCTCTCTTTCTCTCTCTCTCATTCAAGGGATCCTACCGTCTCTCCTTCTCTCTCTGTGTGTCTCTCAAAGGATCCTAGCATCTCTCTCTGTGTGTCTCTCACAAAGGACTCTTGCATACAACTCTGTCTCTCTCTCTCAAAGGATTCCTTCTTGTCTCTCTCTCTCTCTCTTTCTCGAGTGTAGCATCTCTCTGTGTCTCTCTCTGTCTGTCAAAGGAGCCTAGCTTCTCTTTCTCTCTCTGTTTCTCCCTCTCTCAAAGGATTCCAGCATGTCTCTCCCTCTCTCTCTCTCTCTCTCAATGCAGCCTAGCATCTCCTTCTGTCTCTCTCATTCTCAATGGATCATAGTATTTCTCTCTCTCTCTCTCTCTCAAAGGAGACTACCATTTCTCTCTCTCTTTCTCTCACATTAGCCTAGCATGTCTCTCTCTCTCTCTTTCAATGGAGCCTTGGATCTCTTTCTCTGTCTATCTCTCTCTGTCTCTCAATGGAGACTAGCATCTCCATCTCTCTCTCTCTCTCTCTCAAAAAAGGCTAGCATCTCTCTCTCTATCTCTCGCTATCTCTCTCTTTCTCTCTCAAAGGAGACTAGCATTTCTCTCTCTCTCTTTCAGTGGCGCCTAGCATCGATCCCCCCTCTCTCTCACAAGGGAGTCTAGCACCTCTCACTCTCTCAAAGGAGACAGCATCTCTCTCTCTCAAAGGAGCCTAGCATCTCTCTCTCTGTATCTCTCCCTCTCAAAGGAGACTAGCATCTCTCTCTCAAAGGAGCCTTGCATATCTCTCCCTCTATCACTCTCTCTCAAAAGAGCCTAGCTTCTCAGACTCCCTCTTTCTCTCTTTATCAAAGGATCCTAGCCTCTCTCTCTCTCCCTCTCTCTCTCTCAAAGGAGCCTAGCGCCTCTCTCTCTCTCTCACTCTCCCTTTCTCAAAGGAAGGTAGCATCTCTCTCTCTGTCTCTCAATGTTGATTAGTATTTCTCACTCTCTCAAAGGAGACTAGCATCTCTCTGTCTCTCAAAAAGGATCCTTGCCTCCAACTCTCTCTCTCTCTCTCTCTCCAAGGACTCTGGCATCTGTCTCTATCTCACTCTCTAACAAGCGTAGCATCTCCCTCTGTCTCTCTCTCTCTCTCAAAGGAGCCTAGCTTCTTTCTCTCTCTTTCTCCCTCTCTCAAAGGATTCCAGCATTTCTCTCTCTCTGTCCCTCTCTCTAAATTCAACCTAGCATCTCCCTCTATCTCTCTCATTCTCAATGGAGCATAGTATTTCTCTCTCGCTCTCTCAAAGGAGACTAGCATTTCTCTCTCTCTCTTTCTCTCACATTAGCCTAGCATGTCTCTCTCTCTCTCAATCTCAAAGAGCCTTGGATCTCTCTCTCAGTCTCTCTGTCTCTCTTTCTAAATGGAGACTTGCATCTCCCTCTCTCTCTCTCTCTCTGTCGCTCTCAATGGAGTGTAGCATTTCTCCCTCTTCCTCTCTCAAAGGAGACAAGCGTCTTTCTTTCTCTTTCTCTCTCTCTCTTTCTCTCTCTCTCTCTTTCTCTCTCTCTCTTTCTCCAAAGATCCTGGCATTTCTCTGTCTCTCTCTCTCTCTCAAAGGATCGGTGCATTACTCTCCCTCTCACACACACACACTCTCTCTCTCTCAAAGGATTCTAGCATCTTCTCTCTCCTTCACACTCTCTCTCTAAGGAGACTAGGATCTCTCTCTCTCTCTCTCTCTCTCTCTCTCTCTCTCTCTCTCTCTCCCCCTCAATGGAGCCTAACAGCACTCTCACTCACTCAAAGGATCCTAGCATCTCTCTCTCGCTCTCTCTCTCATATGAGATTGGCAACTCTCTCTCTCACTCTCTCTTAATAAAGCCTAGCATCTCTCTTTTTCTCTCTCTCTCAAAGGAGCCAGCATCTCTCACTCCCTCTCTCTCTCTCTCTCTCTCAAAGGAGCTTAGCATCTCCCTCTCACTCACTCTCTCTCAGAGGAGCCTAGCATCTCTCTCTGTATCCCTCTATCTCAAGGGAGACTAACATCTCTCTCTCTCTCTCTCATCTTCACTCTTACGTTCAAAGGAGCCTAGCATCTCTCTCTCTATCTCTCTCTCTCCCTCTCAACTGATCCTCGCACCTCTCTCTCTCTCACAAAGAATCCTAGCATTCAAATATATATCTCTCTCTCAAAGGAGTCTGACATCTGTATGCCTTTCACTCTAAGGAGCATAGCATCTCTCTTTATTTCTCTCTCAAAGGAGCCTAGCTTCAATCTCTCTTTTTCTCCCTCTCTCAAAGGATCCTAGCATATCTCTCTTTCTCTCTCTCAAAGGTGCATAGCATTTCTCTCTCTCTCTCTCAAAGGAGCCTAGAACCACTCTCTCTCTCTCTTCAATGGAGCATAGCATCTCTCTCTCTCTCTCTCTCTCTCTCTCTCTCTCAAAGGAGCCTAGCATCTCTCTCTCTTTCAGTGGCGCCTAGCATCTCCCCCCTCTCTCTCTCACAACGGAGTCTAGCATCTCTCACTCTCTCAAAGGAGACAGCATCTCTCTCTCTCAAAGGAGCGTAGCATATCTCTCTCTGTATCTCTCTCTCTCAAAGGAGCCTTGCATTTCTCTCCCTCTCTCACTCTCTCTCAAAGGAGCCTAGCTTCTCAGTCTCTCTCTTTCTCTCTGTATCAAAGGATCCTAGCCCCTCTCTCTCTCTCCCTCTCTCTCACAAAGGAGACAAGCACCTCTCTCTCACTATCCCTTTCTCAAAGGAGGGTAGCATCTCTCTCTCTCTGTCTTTCAATGTTGCTTAGCATCTCTCTCTCTCTCAAAGGAGAGTAGCATCTCTCTCTCTTTCTCTCTCTCTCAATGGAGCCTTGAATCTCTCTCTCTCTCTCCATCATAAAGTAGCCTAACATCACTCTCTCTCTCTTTCTCTCTCTCTCAATGGAGCCTAGAATCTCCCTACCTCCCTCTCTCTCTCTCAAAGGAGCATAGCATCTCTCTCTCTCTCTCTATCTCAAAGGAGCATAGCTTATCTCTCTCTCTGTCTCAAAGGAGACTAGCATCTGTCTCTCTCTCTCTCAATGTAGCCTAGCATCTCTCTCTCTCAAAGGAGCCTAGCATCCAACTCTCTCTCTATCTCTCTCTTTCAAAGGACTCTGGCTTCTCTCTCTCTCTCTCTCTCTCTCTCTCTCTCTCTCACTAAGGAACATAGCTTCTCTCTCCTACTCTCTCTGTCTCGCTCTCTATCTCAAAGTAGCCTAGATTCTCTCTCTCTCTCTTTCTCCCTCTCTCAAAGGAGTCTAGCATGTCTCTATCTCTCTCTATCAGTGGAGATTGGCATCTCTCTCTCTGTATCTCTCTCTCTCAGAGGAGACTAGCATTTCTCTCTGTCTCAAAGGAGCCTAGCATCTCTCTCTTTCTCTCTCTCAAAGGTGCATAGCATTTCACTCTCTCTCTCTCAAAGGAGCCTAGAACCACTCTCTCTCTCTCTTCAATGGAGCATAGCATCTCTCTCTCTCTCTCTCTCTCTCTCTCTCTCTCTCTCAAAGGAGCCTAGCATCTCTCTCTCTTTCAGTGGCGCCTAGCATCTCCCCCCTCTCTCTCTCTCACAACGGAGTCTAGCATCTCTCACTCTCTCAAAGGAGACAGCATCTCTCACTCTCAAAGGAGCGTAGCATATCTCTCTCTGTATCTCTCTCTCTCAAAGGAGCCTTGCATTTCTCTCTGTCTCAAAGGAGCCCAGCATCTCTCTTCTCTCTCTCTCTCAAAGTAGCCTAGCACATATATCTCTCTTTTTCTCTCTCTCTCATTCAAGGGAGGCTACCGTCTCTCTCTCCCTGTCTCTCTCTCTCTCTCTCTCTCTCAAAGAGCCTAGCATCTCTCTTTCTCTGTCTCTCACAAAGGATCCTTGCATCCAACACTTTCTCTCTCTCAAAGGACTCTGGCATCTGTCTCTCCCTCTCTGTCTAAGGAATGTAGCATCTCTCTCTGTCTCTCTCTCTCTCACTCTCAAAGGAGAATAGCTTCTCTCTATCTCTCTCCCTCTCTCAAAAGATTCTAACATGTCTCTCTCTCAATGGAGCCTAGAATCTCCCTCTATCTCTCTCATTCTCAAAGGAGCATAGTATTTCTCTCTCTCTCTCTCAAAGGAGACTAGCATTTCTCTCTTTCTCTTTCTCTCACATTAGCCTAGCATGTCTCTCTCTCTCTCTCTCAAAGGAGCCTTGGATCTCTCTCTCTCTGTATCTCTATCTCTCTTTCTAAATGGAGCCTAGCATCTCCCTCTCTCCCTCTCTCTCACTCTCAATGGAGCATAGCATTTCTCCCTCTGTCTCTCTCAAAGGAGACAAGCGCCTCTCTCTCTCTTTCTCTCTCTCTCTTTCTCCAAAGATTCTGGCATCTCTCTGTCTCTCCCTCTCTCTCAAAGTAGTTGTGCATTACTCTCCCTCTCTCTCACACACACTCTCTCTCTCTCTCAAAGTAGCCTAGATTCCCTCTCTCTGTTTCTCCCTCTGTCAAAGGAGTCTACCATATCTCTATCTCTCTCTATCAACTGAGCCTGGCATCTCTCTCTCCTTATCTCTGTCTCTCAAAGGAGACTAGCATTTCCCTCTCTCTCTCAAAGGAGCCTAGCATTTCTCTTTCTCTCTCTCTCTCAAAGTAGCCTAGCATATCTCTCTCTCTATCTCGCAAAGTAGCCTAGAATCTATCTCTCTATCTCTCTCTTTCTCTCTCTCTCATTCAAGGGATCCTACCGTCTCTCCTTCTCTCTCTGTGTGTCTCTCAAAGGATCCTAGCATCTCTCTCTGTGTGTCTCTCACAAAGGACTCTTGCATACAACTCTGTCTCTCTCTCTCAAAGGATTCCTTCTTGTCTCTCTCTCTCTCTCTTTCTCGAGTGTAGCATCTCTCTGTGTCTCTCTCTGTCTGTCAAAGGAGCCTAGCTTCTCTTTCTCTCTCTGTTTCTCCCTCTCTCAAAGGATTCCAGCATGTCTCTCCCTCTCTCTCTCTCTCTCTCAATGCAGCCTAGCATCTCCTTCTGTCTCTCTCATTCTCAATGGATCATAGTATTTCTCTCTCTCTCTCTCTCTCAAAGGAGACTACCATTTCTCTCTCTCTTTCTCTCACATTAGCCTAGCATGTCTCTCTCTCTCTCTTTCAATGGAGCCTTGGATCTCTTTCTCTGTCTATCTCTCTCTGTCTCTCAATGGAGACTAGCATCTCCATCTCTCTCTCTCTCTCTCTCAAAAAAGGCTAGCATCTCTCTCTCTATCTCTCGCTATCTCTCTCTTTCTCTCTCAAAGGAGACTAGCATTTCTCTCTCTCTCTTTCAGTGGCGCCTAGCATCGATCCCCCCTCTCTCTCACAAGGGAGTCTAGCACCTCTCACTCTCTCAAAGGAGACAGCATCTCTCTCTCTCAAAGGAGCCTAGCATCTCTCTCTCTGTATCTCTCCCTCTCAAAGGAGACTAGCATCTCTCTCTCAAAGGAGCCTTGCATATCTCTCCCTCTATCACTCTCTCTCAAAAGAGCCTAGCTTCTCAGACTCCCTCTTTCTCTCTTTATCAAAGGATCCTAGCCTCTCTCTCTCTCCCTCTCTCTCTCTCAAAGGAGCCTAGCGCCTCTCTCTCTCTCTCACTCTCCCTTTCTCAAAGGAAGGTAGCATCTCTCTCTCTGTCTCTCAATGTTGATTAGTATTTCTCACTCTCTCAAAGGAGACTAGCATCTCTCTGTCTCTCAAAAAGGATCCTTGCCTCCAACTCTCTCTCTCTCTCTCTCTCCAAGGACTCTGGCATCTGTCTCTATCTCACTCTCTAACAAGCGTAGCATCTCCCTCTGTCTCTCTCTCTCTCTCAAAGGAGCCTAGCTTCTTTCTCTCTCTTTCTCCCTCTCTCAAAGGATTCCAGCATTTCTCTCTCTCTGTCCCTCTCTCTAAATTCAACCTAGCATCTCCCTCTATCTCTCTCATTCTCAATGGAGCATAGTATTTCTCTCTCGCTCTCTCAAAGGAGACTAGCATTTCTCTCTCTCTCTTTCTCTCACATTAGCCTAGCATGTCTCTCTCTCTCTCAATCTCAAAGAGCCTTGGATCTCTCTCTCAGTCTCTCTGTCTCTCTTTCTAAATGGAGACTTGCATCTCCCTCTCTCTCTCTCTCTCTGTCGCTCTCAATGGAGTGTAGCATTTCTCCCTCTTCCTCTCTCAAAGGAGACAAGCGTCTTTCTTTCTCTTTCTCTCTCTCTCTTTCTCTCTCTCTCTATTTCTCTCTCTCTCTCTCTCCAAAGATCCTGGCATTTCTCTGTCTCTCTCTCTCTCTCAAAGGATCGGTGCATTACTCTCCCTCTCACACACACACACTCTCTCTCTCTCAAAGGATTCTAGCATCTTCTCTCTCCTTCACACTCTCTCTCTAAGGAGACTAGGATCTCTCTCTCTCTCTCTCTCTCTCTCTCTCTCTCTCTCTCTCTCTCTCTCTCCCCCTCAATGGAGCCTAACAGCACTCTCACTCACTCAAAGGATCCTAGCATCTCTCTCTCGCTCTCTCTCTCATATGAGATTGGCAACTCTCTCTCTCACTCTCTCTTAATAAAGCCTAGCATCTCTCTTTTTCTCTCTCTCTCAAAGGAGCCAGCATCTCTCACTCCCTCTCTCTCTCTCTCTCTCTCAAAGGAGCTTAGCATCTCCCTCTCACTCACTCTCTCTCAGAGGAGCCTAGCAT
>NW_026644842.1:0-78250 GCF_030020395.1 Manis pentadactyla
TTGCAAGCTCACTTTCAGCATCCACTGCAACGACTTCGATGATTCCTTGAATGGGGCATCGCGCACTGCTTTCTTTCACCCACGCAAGCTGAATCCAAAGCCGACTTGCCTCCACTGCTGTTATTTCAGAGCGTCTTCTTCTGTGACTTCCGTGTGGCTCGTGCTAAGGCCTATTCGAAGCCCACTTACGTCTTTGAGATAGAGGGTGTACAGAGAAGACCGCCTTCTTACTGCAAATGTTCACTGTTTCCCATATCACATAGGAGCAAACTGCATGCAAGGCGAAAGCAGCCTAGTATTCTCTCGGGGAGGGTCTCCTCGGTGCACGGTGGATTGTTTCCTCAGCAAAGTCTGGCATAAGGCTCTCCTGCAGCAGTTCCTGACACATTACTACAAAGGCATCTTCAGGGCATGGCTATTAAAGGGACGTCCTCTTTGAGCGCCCTCAGTAATCAAGGCCCTCCCGGAGGATAACAAACCTGTGGAGAAAATGGACAATCACTAGAGGCTCTCTTCAGTGCGCTTGAATGCAGAAGCCTCTCAACACACAAACAGCACATCACACTAAACATCAAAACCCCCACACACCGAGAACATAACTGCACACAATACACATGAACCACGGTCCTCAGAGTAAACACAACACACACAGTGAGGCTCACTGACCATCCATGACCCCACAGAGTACACACCTCACATATCACACTCATTACTCAAAACAGCCAACCACACTCACCACGTGTCAAACACAACCGCACACAGATCACAATCACACATGCAAAACGCACACCACCCCCACAACACATACAAACCCACGTGCAAAACACACACAAACCACAACAAAAAGAACTCCGAATTTATGCAACACACATTTCACAAACTACACACATCACTGCAAACACAAATAATACATACAGCACACAGAGCCTCACAGAATGTGCAATGCCAAACACACAACATATACACGAAGCACATCATTCATGACACACAATCTCACACAACTTGCAAAACACACAGACCACGCAACACACGCACACACGCACAATAGGCAACACACAGAGAATACACTCAACACAAACACAAAACACAGATCAACAGAACCTCATCACACAACACACACAAACATCGCACACAGAAATTAACATCACAACTCATGACACACACAACACCCCGCATTAACAATGCAACACGCACGCGCACAACAATGCGGCCACTGCATAACACACAAAAAGCCACACACAACACATGCTCAAGGAACAACCACGACACACGCAAGTAAACACCCACAAACACGTACATAGAGAACATACAGAACCTCTAAACATGCACACAGCGCAACATAGACAACAACATACACCACAAACACCACAGGACATAAAAGCACACAACTCACACAAACCACAGTTCAATTAGTACACGCAACACACACAATGAGGCACACTACACAACCACAATCACACACAGACAACACATCTCAGGTCACACACTTAACTCAACCGAACAAACACACGACCCTCAAACACAGACGAACACAGATCACCATCACACACGCAAAACACTTGCACCAAATACAAAACCACACGGGAAACACGCAACCAACAAAAACCCCCATAGCGCACATTTCACACACTACAAACCACACACACATTCACGCGCAGACAACGCACACTCATATCCAGGCACGGGCTGCACTGTGCAAAACGCACACACACGAAACCCAAATTGTAACAACACAAGCCACAAGGCACACGCCAGACACATCAAAGCTCATAATTGCTCACAACACACATGAATCCCATTTCGGAGTACACACAGCACACACAATGGGGCATGCTAAACAAGCACAACCACACACAGACAACACATTTCACATCACACGCGTAACAAGCAAACGCCCACACAACCACACAAAAATCACAATCACACATGCAGAACTCACCCCACACACAAGAGATGCCAAACGACGTGCGAAAAATACACAAACCACAACAGAAAGATCACGAAATTTATGGAACACACATTTCACACACTACACACATCACACAAAACACACATGAAACTTTCAGCACACAGAGCCTCACAGAACACACAATGCAAAGCAAACAGCATATCAGACACAACACACAATATCCCACACAACACATAAAATACACAGAACAAACAACACACACACAATACACAAAACAGATAAGAATACACACAACACACACATGCAACTGAGAACAGTACGTGGTACATCACGCAACGCACGTGCGGTCACATCACACATGAAACATGAAACAGAAAACTATTCACAGACCACATAACATTCCCAACCACGAACACAACACGCTACACAAAAGACGCCAAACATACAACACACAAAGACACACTCCAAGCGCACAACACCCAACACAGAACCACCCACAACCGCACCAGTCACACAGCACTCCACAAAGACACACAGAACACACACTACAGACAACAAAGTACCCAAACTGCACACATCACATACACAACAGTCACAACACAGAAAGAACGAAACACACAGGAAACACACACACAACCACACAAACACCGCCACGCACATTAAACCAGCACATCACAGACTTCACAGCTAAGGACACACAATAACACAGCACGCAAACATGTAACACAACACAGAATACACACACGATCACACAACCAACACCACAGAACACGCCCTACCGTATGCACAAAAGACAATGTACTTCACACATGACACAAAACTCAACAAACACAAAACATCACAAAAAGGATGCACGACACAAACATAGCACACACGACACACACATTAAAACAAACACATCAGTACATCACCACAACACACAAAATAATACACAAATCGCAGAAAAATACGTCGTGCGACACACACAAGCATCACACACAAATTAAACATCACAACTCAAAGCACACACAACACCCTGCATTAACGTCAGGGCACACAGACCGACGTAACCACTACCTACCACACATAAAGCCACACACAACACACACTCAAGGAATAACCACAGCAAACACAAGTAAACACCCACAAACACAAAGATATGGAGAACACACCCAACTCAACACGCAAACAGCACAACGTATGAAACAACATACCCCACAAACATCACAGGACATAAGGGCTCCCAACCCTCACAAACCACATTTAACCATGTACACACCACACACACAAAATGAGGCACACTACACAAGCAAAACCACATACAGATAACACATCTCACCTCACACACATAACAACCAATCACACACACAAACTTTCAAACACGTATCACAATCACACTCGCAAAACACGCACAACACATGCAAAACCACACCCCAAACTCACAACCAAAAAATAAACGCACGCAGTTCACACACCAAGCACTCCACACACCACTGCACACAGACACCCCACACACATATACACACACGGGCACCGCCACGCAATGCGCACACACACACACAAGAAACGCGGAAAGTAACAAAACAACAGTCACAGGGCACACACCAGACACAACAAAGCACATGTTTCTCATAGAACACAAAAATCACATTTGGGAGAGTATGTGCAGCACACGCAACGAGGCACGCTAAACAAGCACAACCACACACAGACAACACATCTCACATCACATACATGACAAACAACACACACTCAACCACTGAAACACAACCACACACAAATCACAGTCACACACACAAAACACACAAAACTCACAAATCCTTAGGCAAAACGCACATAATCAACAAAGAAGGCAAATGGCACACATTTCACACACTACACACACAACCACGCACAGACACACCACACGTACAGCCTCACACAGGAGAACAACGCAGAACACACACGCAACACAGAAATGAGCAGCACAGTAGTCGCAATACACACACCACACACCCTTCAAGGCACATAACTGCTCACAATACACACGAAAAACGTTCACAGACTACGTACTGCGCACACCAAGAGACATACTAGACAAGCACAACCACACACAGTCAACGCATCTCACATCGTGTGCGTAACTCAAACAGCCACACACACACACACACAAGCTCTCTAACACAGCACACACATCACAATCATACACAAAAAGCTGACACAACACATAGAAATAAATCCACAACTGATGAAAACACATGCAACACACATATAATGCACTACACACAGCACACACAACCACAAGCATACAACACACAGCACGCACAGGCCCACACGCAGACAGCACGAACCAAAACCCACAAACACACACGCAACAAGCACATGCACACAACACGTCTGACACAACGCTAAATCAACGTCACACACAACGCTCAAACTACACAGACCAACCGACATCTACCCAGTATGTAACACACAGCAAGCATATGGACGGCACTCACACAACCCAGAACACAGTACATAACACAACAGACCAAGGAAAGACCAGACCCATTTCACACTAAACATTAGACTGGAAGCCACACACCAAACACACAACATACACAACCGCCAACAGATAACTCATCAAAAAAAGGCAAAACATACAATACACAAAGAACCACTCAACACACACAACACAACTCACAAATAACAGCATCACACATGACACACACACACCCCCAGTGAAAAATACACAGAACCGCGTACTCATCAAGCAGTAAGGAACCTGTACCGCACATATTACGTACAAAATACACACAACACGGACAACACACAACACAGACGAAACAAGCGAGACCCACAGACCAAAGACAGCACAACGCCAAACACACAAGAACACAGCACACACAGCGTATCACAACAGAGAATGCACACAGAATCACAGAAAAGCACCACAAACCACTCCCTACCATATACCAACAACACGTACCGCACACTGCACACACAACAAACCCGAAAAGCACAAAAGAGATCAAGTGTACATAGCCTTCTACTGCAATGTTGACTAAGTTTCCTATATCACATAGGAGCAAGTTGCATGCAAGGGGAAATCAGCGTAGTATTCTCTCAGGGAGGGTCTCCTCAGTGCACGGTGGATTGTTTCCCCAGCAGAGTTTGGCATAAGGCTCTTCTGCAGCAGTTTCTGACACTTTACTACAAGGACATCTTCAGGGCATAGCTTTTACTCCCCAGGACACTCCGGTTCTGTGCGTCCTCTTCTAGCACCCCCAGGAAACAAGGACCTCCCGTATGATTCCAAACCTGTGGACAAAATAGCCACGCACGGAAGGCTTGGCCTCAGTGTGCTTGAATGCAGAAGTCTTAGGACTGCCCTAAAGCATTTAGCTTTAGAATCATAGCAAAGGATTCTTTCTCCCTGCAGCTCACAAAGAGAGAGCTGGGCTGCACGTGGTTAGTTCAGGCTGATGGAGTTCTGGCCCAGAGAAGAGCTTTGTTCTGAGGAACGGATGATCAGCTGAAGGAGTCCCAACGGCATCTTCCCTTAAACGTACTTGCAAGTCCTATTCACAGCACACGTGTCTCTCGGACTTAAGGTGCATCCAGAGAGGACACCATGCACACCTACGTTTGGCCGTTCCACTCTGTATGAGTTAGGAGAAAGTAACTGAAAGTGTTAGATCGTGGAGTTAGAGCTCAGTTACCCCAGAACAATTTCCATTGCAGGTTTGAATTAAGCTTCACTAGCCATACAGAGGAGCTTACTTGACAGAGGCTTCTGGTGCTGCCTGCTTTTCACGTGTTGAACAGAACGCCCATCCGTCCCGCTTCCAGTGCTGTGCAGAAAGCAACTTGCTCTGCCTCTTCCCCTGAGGCTGGGCAGAAGACCGCTTCACAGTACCCTTGTGTCTGGGAGTACAAGTAGACATGAGAAGCTCGCCTTGACACAGCAGTGTGTTTAGCTGTCAGTCTGGATATGTCACTTGCACAGAGACAGCCTCAGAGCCTTCTCTGCAGGACAACAGCTCTGACGCTTAGCGCCCATTCGCCACCAGGCTTTGGGGAAGCTTGCACACACCTCTTGCTGACGTGATGCTGAGGGACTAAAGCCAATGTGCACCTCTTTTTTTCAAAGCTCAGACTGTGGCTTACACACAGTCAGCCCGGCTTACACACCCCCACAGACCAACCTGGGCCTCTCGGAAGCAGCCAGGTAGTAGCCGAAAAAAAGCGGCTTTTTAAACTTCCAAGCTGGATTCATTGTATGCGGGCATTCTTCTGACAGCCAGGCTTCCTCAGCAAGGCCTCACGTTAATGGCCACACAAGCGAGAGTCCACCGCTCAGCGAAAGAGAGCTCCACACAGCAGACCTCACTCAGGCGCTCAGAGTGCAGGCACACAGGACAGACACGGAAAGCACGTTGCAAGCTCACTTTCAGCATCCACTGCAACGACTTCGATGATTCCTTGAATGGGGCATCGCGCACTGCTTTCTTTCACCCACGCAAGCTGAATCCAAAGCCGACTTGCCTCCACTGCTGTTATTTCAGAGCGTCTTCTTCTGTGACTTCCGTGTGGCTCGTGCTAAGGCCTATTCGAAGCCCACTTACGTCTTTGAGATAGAGGGTGTACAGAGAAGACCGCCTTCTTACTGCAAATGTTCACTGTTTCCCATATCACATAGGAGCAAACTGCATGCAAGGCGAAAGCAGCCTAGTATTCTCTCGGGGAGGGTCTCCTCGGTGCACGGTGGATTGTTTCCTCAGCAAAGTCTGGCATAAGGCTCTCCTGCAGCAGTTCCTGACACATTACTACAAAGGCATCTTCAGGGCATGGCTATTAAAGGGACGTCCTCTTTGAGCGCCCTCAGTAATCAAGGCCCTCCCGGAGGATAACAAACCTGTGGAGAAAATGGACAATCACTAGAGGCTCTCTTCAGTGCGCTTGAATGCAGAAGCCTCTCAACACACAAACAGCACATCACACTAAACATCAAAACCCCCACACACCGAGAACATAACTGCACACAATACACATGAACCACGGTCCTCAGAGTAAACACAACACACACAGTGAGGCTCACTGACCATCCATGACCCCACAGAGTACACACCTCACATATCACACTCATTACTCAAAACAGCCAACCACACTCACCACGTGTCAAACACAACCGCACACAGATCACAATCACACATGCAAAACGCACACCACCCCCACAACACATACAAACCCACGTGCAAAACACACACAAACCACAACAAAAAGAACTCCGAATTTATGCAACACACATTTCACAAACTACACACATCACTGCAAACACAAATAATACATACAGCACACAGAGCCTCACAGAATGTGCAATGCCAAACACACAACATATACACGAAGCACATCATTCATGACACACAATCTCACACAACTTGCAAAACACACAGACCACGCAACACACGCACACACGCACAATAGGCAACACACAGAGAATACACTCAACACAAACACAAAACACAGATCAACAGAACCTCATCACACAACACACACAAACATCGCACACAGAAATTAACATCACAACTCATGACACACACAACACCCCGCATTAACAATGCAACACGCACGCGCACAACAATGCGGCCACTGCATAACACACAAAAAGCCACACACAACACATGCTCAAGGAACAACCACGACACACGCAAGTAAACACCCACAAACACGTACATAGAGAACATACAGAACCTCTAAACATGCACACAGCGCAACATAGACAACAACATACACCACAAACACCACAGGACATAAAAGCACACAACTCACACAAACCACAGTTCAATTAGTACACGCAACACACACAATGAGGCACACTACACAACCACAATCACACACAGACAACACATCTCAGGTCACACACTTAACTCAACCGAACAAACACACGACCCTCAAACACAGACGAACACAGATCACCATCACACACGCAAAACACTTGCACCAAATACAAAACCACACGGGAAACACGCAACCAACAAAAACCCCCATAGCGCACATTTCACACACTACAAACCACACACACATTCACGCGCAGACAACGCACACTCATATCCAGGCACGGGCTGCACTGTGCAAAACGCACACACACGAAACCCAAATTGTAACAACACAAGCCACAAGGCACACGCCAGACACATCAAAGCTCATAATTGCTCACAACACACATGAATCCCATTTCGGAGTACACACAGCACACACAATGGGGCATGCTAAACAAGCACAACCACACACAGACAACACATTTCACATCACACGCGTAACAAGCAAACGCCCACACAACCACACAAAAATCACAATCACACATGCAGAACTCACCCCACACACAAGAGATGCCAAACGACGTGCGAAAAATACACAAACCACAACAGAAAGATCACGAAATTTATGGAACACACATTTCACACACTACACACATCACACAAAACACACATGAAACTTTCAGCACACAGAGCCTCACAGAACACACAATGCAAAGCAAACAGCATATCAGACACAACACACAATATCCCACACAACACATAAAATACACAGAACAAACAACACACACACAATACACAAAACAGATAAGAATACACACAACACACACATGCAACTGAGAACAGTACGTGGTACATCACGCAACGCACGTGCGGTCACATCACACATGAAACATGAAACAGAAAACTATTCACAGACCACATAACATTCCCAACCACGAACACAACACGCTACACAAAAGACGCCAAACATACAACACACAAAGACACACTCCAAGCGCACAACACCCAACACAGAACCACCCACAACCGCACCAGTCACACAGCACTCCACAAAGACACACAGAACACACACTACAGACAACAAAGTACCCAAACTGCACACATCACATACACAACAGTCACAACACAGAAAGAACGAAACACACAGGAAACACACACACAACCACACAAACACCGCCACGCACATTAAACCAGCACATCACAGACTTCACAGCTAAGGACACACAATAACACAGCACGCAAACATGTAACACAACACAGAATACACACACGATCACACAACCAACACCACAGAACACGCCCTACCGTATGCACAAAAGACAATGTACTTCACACATGACACAAAACTCAACAAACACAAAACATCACAAAAAGGATGCACGACACAAACATAGCACACACGACACACACATTAAAACAAACACATCAGTACATCACCACAACACACAAAATAATACACAAATCGCAGAAAAATACGTCGTGCGACACACACAAGCATCACACACAAATTAAACATCACAACTCAAAGCACACACAACACCCTGCATTAACGTCAGGGCACACAGACCGACGTAACCACTACCTACCACACATAAAGCCACACACAACACACACTCAAGGAATAACCACAGCAAACACAAGTAAACACCCACAAACACAAAGATATGGAGAACACACCCAACTCAACACGCAAACAGCACAACGTATGAAACAACATACCCCACAAACATCACAGGACATAAGGGCTCCCAACCCTCACAAACCACATTTAACCATGTACACACCACACACACAAAATGAGGCACACTACACAAGCAAAACCACATACAGATAACACATCTCACCTCACACACATAACAACCAATCACACACACAAACTTTCAAACACGTATCACAATCACACTCGCAAAACACGCACAACACATGCAAAACCACACCCCAAACTCACAACCAAAAAATAAACGCACGCAGTTCACACACCAAGCACTCCACACACCACTGCACACAGACACCCCACACACATATACACACACGGGCACCGCCACGCAATGCGCACACACACACACAAGAAACGCGGAAAGTAACAAAACAACAGTCACAGGGCACACACCAGACACAACAAAGCACATGTTTCTCATAGAACACAAAAATCACATTTGGGAGAGTATGTGCAGCACACGCAACGAGGCACGCTAAACAAGCACAACCACACACAGACAACACATCTCACATCACATACATGACAAACAACACACACTCAACCACTGAAACACAACCACACACAAATCACAGTCACACACACAAAACACACAAAACTCACAAATCCTTAGGCAAAACGCACATAATCAACAAAGAAGGCAAATGGCACACATTTCACACACTACACACACAACCACGCACAGACACACCACACGTACAGCCTCACACAGGAGAACAACGCAGAACACACACGCAACACAGAAATGAGCAGCACAGTAGTCGCAATACACACACCACACACCCTTCAAGGCACATAACTGCTCACAATACACACGAAAAACGTTCACAGACTACGTACTGCGCACACCAAGAGACATACTAGACAAGCACAACCACACACAGTCAACGCATCTCACATCGTGTGCGTAACTCAAACAGCCACACACACACACACACAAGCTCTCTAACACAGCACACACATCACAATCATACACAAAAAGCTGACACAACACATAGAAATAAATCCACAACTGATGAAAACACATGCAACACACATATAATGCACTACACACAGCACACACAACCACAAGCATACAACACACAGCACGCACAGGCCCACACGCAGACAGCACGAACCAAAACCCACAAACACACACGCAACAAGCACATGCACACAACACGTCTGACACAACGCTAAATCAACGTCACACACAACGCTCAAACTACACAGACCAACCGACATCTACCCAGTATGTAACACACAGCAAGCATATGGACGGCACTCACACAACCCAGAACACAGTACATAACACAACAGACCAAGGAAAGACCAGACCCATTTCACACTAAACATTAGACTGGAAGCCACACACCAAACACACAACATACACAACCGCCAACAGATAACTCATCAAAAAAAGGCAAAACATACAATACACAAAGAACCACTCAACACACACAACACAACTCACAAATAACAGCATCACACATGACACACACACACCCCCAGTGAAAAATACACAGAACCGCGTACTCATCAAGCAGTAAGGAACCTGTACCGCACATATTACGTACAAAATACACACAACACGGACAACACACAACACAGACGAAACAAGCGAGACCCACAGACCAAAGACAGCACAACGCCAAACACACAAGAACACAGCACACACAGCGTATCACAACAGAGAATGCACACAGAATCACAGAAAAGCACCACAAACCACTCCCTACCATATACCAACAACACGTACCGCACACTGCACACACAACAAACCCGAAAAGCACAAAAGAGATCAAGTGTACATAGCCTTCTACTGCAATGTTGACTAAGTTTCCTATATCACATAGGAGCAAGTTGCATGCAAGGGGAAATCAGCGTAGTATTCTCTCAGGGAGGGTCTCCTCAGTGCACGGTGGATTGTTTCCCCAGCAGAGTTTGGCATAAGGCTCTTCTGCAGCAGTTTCTGACACTTTACTACAAGGACATCTTCAGGGCATAGCTTTTACTCCCCAGGACACTCCGGTTCTGTGCGTCCTCTTCTAGCACCCCCAGGAAACAAGGACCTCCCGTATGATTCCAAACCTGTGGACAAAATAGCCACGCACGGAAGGCTTGGCCTCAGTGTGCTTGAATGCAGAAGTCTTAGGACTGCCCTAAAGCATTTAGCTTTAGAATCATAGCAAAGGATTCTTTCTCCCTGCAGCTCACAAAGAGAGAGCTGGGCTGCACGTGGTTAGTTCAGGCTGATGGAGTTCTGGCCCAGAGAAGAGCTTTGTTCTGAGGAACGGATGATCAGCTGAAGGAGTCCCAACGGCATCTTCCCTTAAACGTACTTGCAAGTCCTATTCACAGCACACGTGTCTCTCGGACTTAAGGTGCATCCAGAGAGGACACCATGCACACCTACGTTTGGCCGTTCCACTCTGTATGAGTTAGGAGAAAGTAACTGAAAGTGTTAGATCGTGGAGTTAGAGCTCAGTTACCCCAGAACAATTTCCATTGCAGGTTTGAATTAAGCTTCACTAGCCATACAGAGGAGCTTACTTGACAGAGGCTTCTGGTGCTGCCTGCTTTTCACGTGTTGAACAGAACGCCCATCCGTCCCGCTTCCAGTGCTGTGCAGAAAGCAACTTGCTCTGCCTCTTCCCCTGAGGCTGGGCAGAAGACCGCTTCACAGTACCCTTGTGTCTGGGAGTACAAGTAGACATGAGAAGCTCGCCTTGACACAGCAGTGTGTTTAGCTGTCAGTCTGGATATGTCACTTGCACAGAGACAGCCTCAGAGCCTTCTCTGCAGGACAACAGCTCTGACGCTTAGCGCCCATTCGCCACCAGGCTTTGGGGAAGCTTGCACACACCTCTTGCTGACGTGATGCTGAGGGACTAAAGCCAATGTGCACCTCTTTTTTTCAAAGCTCAGACTGTGGCTTACACACAGTCAGCCCGGCTTACACACCCCCACAGACCAACCTGGGCCTCTCGGAAGCAGCCAGGTAGTAGCCGAAAAAAAGCGGCTTTTTAAACTTCCAAGCTGGATTCATTGTATGCGGGCATTCTTCTGACAGCCAGGCTTCCTCAGCAAGGCCTCACGTTAATGGCCACACAAGCGAGAGTCCACCGCTCAGCGAAAGAGAGCTCCACACAGCAGACCTCACTCAGGCGCTCAGAGTGCAGGCACACAGGACAGACACGGAAAGCACGTTGCAAGCTCACTTTCAGCATCCACTGCAACGACTTCGATGATTCCTTGAATGGGGCATCGCGCACTGCTTTCTTTCACCCACGCAAGCTGAATCCAAAGCCGACTTGCCTCCACTGCTGTTATTTCAGAGCGTCTTCTTCTGTGACTTCCGTGTGGCTCGTGCTAAGGCCTATTCGAAGCCCACTTACGTCTTTGAGATAGAGGGTGTACAGAGAAGACCGCCTTCTTACTGCAAATGTTCACTGTTTCCCATATCACATAGGAGCAAACTGCATGCAAGGCGAAAGCAGCCTAGTATTCTCTCGGGGAGGGTCTCCTCGGTGCACGGTGGATTGTTTCCTCAGCAAAGTCTGGCATAAGGCTCTCCTGCAGCAGTTCCTGACACATTACTACAAAGGCATCTTCAGGGCATGGCTATTAAAGGGACGTCCTCTTTGAGCGCCCTCAGTAATCAAGGCCCTCCCGGAGGATAACAAACCTGTGGAGAAAATGGACAATCACTAGAGGCTCTCTTCAGTGCGCTTGAATGCAGAAGCCTCTCAACACACAAACAGCACATCACACTAAACATCAAAACCCCCACACACCGAGAACATAACTGCACACAATACACATGAACCACGGTCCTCAGAGTAAACACAACACACACAGTGAGGCTCACTGACCATCCATGACCCCACAGAGTACACACCTCACATATCACACTCATTACTCAAAACAGCCAACCACACTCACCACGTGTCAAACACAACCGCACACAGATCACAATCACACATACAAAACGCACACCACCCCCACAACACATACAAACCCACGTGCAAAACACACACAAACCACAACAAAAAGAACTCCGAATTTATGCAACACACATTTCACAAACTACACACATCACTGCAAACACAAATAATACATACAGCACACAGAGCCTCACAGAATGTGCAATGCCAAACACACAACATATACACGAAGCACATCATTCATGACACACAATCTCACACAACTTGCAAAACACACAGACCACGCAACACACGCACACACGCACAATAGGCAACACACAGAGAATACACTCAACACAAACACAAAACACAGATCAACAGAACCTCATCACACAACACACACAAACATCGCACACAGAAATTAACATCACAACTCATGACACACACAACACCCCGCATTAACAATGCAACACGCACGCGCACAACAATGCGGCCACTGCATAACACACAAAAAGCCACACACAACACATGCTCAAGGAACAACCACGACACACGCAAGTAAACACCCACAAACACGTACATAGAGAACATACAGAACCTCTAAACATGCACACAGCGCAACATAGACAACAACATACACCACAAACACCACAGGACATAAAAGCACACAACTCACACAAACCACAGTTCAATTAGTACACGCAACACACACAATGAGGCACACTACACAACCACAATCACACACAGACAACACATCTCAGGTCACACACTTAACTCAACCGAACAAACACACGACCCTCAAACACAGACGAACACAGATCACCATCACACACGCAAAACACTTGCACCAAATACAAAACCACACGGGAAACACGCAACCAACAAAAACCCCCATAGCGCACATTTCACACACTACAAACCACACACACATTCACGCGCAGACAACGCACACTCATATCCAGGCACGGGCTGCACTGTGCAAAACGCACACACACGAAACCCAAATTGTAACAACACAAGCCACAAGGCACACGCCAGACACATCAAAGCTCATAATTGCTCACAACACACATGAATCCCATTTCGGAGTACACACAGCACACACAATGGGGCATGCTAAACAAGCACAACCACACACAGACAACACATTTCACATCACACGCGTAACAAGCAAACGCCCACACAACCACACAAAAATCACAATCACACATGCAGAACTCACCCCACACACAAGAGATGCCAAACGACGTGCGAAAAATACACAAACCACAACAGAAAGATCACGAAATTTATGGAACACACATTTCACACACTACACACATCACACAAAACACACATGAAACTTTCAGCACACAGAGCCTCACAGAACACACAATGCAAAGCAAACAGCATATCAGACACAACACACAATATCCCACACAACACATAAAATACACAGAACAAACAACACACACACAATACACAAAACAGATAAGAATACACACAACACACACATGCAACTGAGAACAGTACGTGGTACATCACGCAACGCACGTGCGGTCACATCACACATGAAACATGAAACAGAAAACTATTCACAGACCACATAACATTCCCAACCACGAACACAACACGCTACACAAAAGACGCCAAACATACAACACACAAAGACACACTCCAAGCGCACAACACCCAACACAGAACCACCCACAACCGCACCAGTCACACAGCACTCCACAAAGACACACAGAACACACACTACAGACAACAAAGTACCCAAACTGCACACATCACATACACAACAGTCACAACACAGAAAGAACGAAACACACAGGAAACACACACACAACCACACAAACACCGCCACGCACATTAAACCAGCACATCACAGACTTCACAGCTAAGGACACACAATAACACAGCACGCAAACATGTAACACAACACAGAATACACACACGATCACACAACCAACACCACAGAACACGCCCTACCGTATGCACAAAAGACAATGTACTTCACACATGACACAAAACTCAACAAACACAAAACATCACAAAAAGGATGCACGACACAAACATAGCACACACGACACACACATTAAAACAAACACATCAGTACATCACCACAACACACAAAATAATACACAAATCGCAGAAAAATACGTCGTGCGACACACACAAGCATCACACACAAATTAAACATCACAACTCAAAGCACACACAACACCCTGCATTAACGTCAGGGCACACAGACCGACGTAACCACTACCTACCACACATAAAGCCACACACAACACACACTCAAGGAATAACCACAGCAAACACAAGTAAACACCCACAAACACAAAGATATGGAGAACACACCCAACTCAACACGCAAACAGCACAACGTATGAAACAACATACCCCACAAACATCACAGGACATAAGGGCTCCCAACCCTCACAAACCACATTTAACCATGTACACACCACACACACAAAATGAGGCACACTACACAAGCAAAACCACATACAGATAACACATCTCACCTCACACACATAACAACCAATCACACACACAAACTTTCAAACACGTATCACAATCACACTCGCAAAACACGCACAACACATGCAAAACCACACCCCAAACTCACAACCAAAAAATAAACGCACGCAGTTCACACACCAAGCACTCCACACACCACTGCACACAGACACCCCACACACATATACACACACGGGCACCGCCACGCAATGCGCACACACACACACAAGAAACGCGGAAAGTAACAAAACAACAGTCACAGGGCACACACCAGACACAACAAAGCACATGTTTCTCATAGAACACAAAAATCACATTTGGGAGAGTATGTGCAGCACACGCAACGAGGCACGCTAAACAAGCACAACCACACACAGACAACACATCTCACATCACATACATGACAAACAACACACACTCAACCACTGAAACACAACCACACACAAATCACAGTCACACACACAAAACACACAAAACTCACAAATCCTTAGGCAAAACGCACATAATCAACAAAGAAGGCAAATGGCACACATTTCACACACTACACACACAACCACGCACAGACACACCACACGTACAGCCTCACACAGGAGAACAACGCAGAACACACACGCAACACAGAAATGAGCAGCACAGTAGTCGCAATACACACACCACACACCCTTCAAGGCACATAACTGCTCACAATACACACGAAAAACGTTCACAGACTACGTACTGCGCACACCAAGAGACATACTAGACAAGCACAACCACACACAGTCAACGCATCTCACATCGTGTGCGTAACTCAAACAGCCACACACACACACACACACAAGCTCTCTAACACAGCACACACATCACAATCATACACAAAAAGCTGACACAACACATAGAAATAAATCCACAACTGATGAAAACACATGCAACACACATATAATGCACTACACACAGCACACACAACCACAAGCATACAACACACAGCACGCACAGGCCCACACGCAGACAGCACGAACCAAAACCCACAAACACACACGCAACAAGCACATGCACACAACACGTCTGACACAACGCTAAATCAACGTCACACACAACGCTCAAACTACACAGACCAACCGACATCTACCCAGTATGTAACACACAGCAAGCATATGGACGGCACTCACACAACCCAGAACACAGTACATAACACAACAGACCAAGGAAAGACCAGACCCATTTCACACTAAACATTAGACTGGAAGCCACACACCAAACACACAACATACACAACCGCCAACAGATAACTCATCAAAAAAAGGCAAAACATACAATACACAAAGAACCACTCAACACACACAACACAACTCACAAATAACAGCATCACACATGACACACACACACCCCCAGTGAAAAATACACAGAACCGCGTACTCATCAAGCAGTAAGGAACCTGTACCGCACATATTACGTACAAAATACACACAACACGGACAACACACAACACAGACGAAACAAGCGAGACCCACAGACCAAAGACAGCACAACGCCAAACACACAAGAACACAGCACACACAGCGTATCACAACAGAGAATGCACACAGAATCACAGAAAAGCACCACAAACCACTCCCTACCATATACCAACAACACGTACCGCACACTGCACACACAACAAACCCGAAAAGCACAAAAGAGATCAAGTGTACATAGCCTTCTACTGCAATGTTGACTAAGTTTCCTATATCACATAGGAGCAAGTTGCATGCAAGGGGAAATCAGCGTAGTATTCTCTCAGGGAGGGTCTCCTCAGTGCACGGTGGATTGTTTCCCCAGCAGAGTTTGGCATAAGGCTCTTCTGCAGCAGTTTCTGACACTTTACTACAAGGACATCTTCAGGGCATAGCTTTTACTCCCCAGGACACTCCGGTTCTGTGCGTCCTCTTCTAGCACCCCCAGGAAACAAGGACCTCCCGTATGATTCCAAACCTGTGGACAAAATAGCCACGCACGGAAGGCTTGGCCTCAGTGTGCTTGAATGCAGAAGTCTTAGGACTGCCCTAAAGCATTTAGCTTTAGAATCATAGCAAAGGATTCTTTCTCCCTGCAGCTCACAAAGAGAGAGCTGGGCTGCACGTGGTTAGTTCAGGCTGATGGAGTTCTGGCCCAGAGAAGAGCTTTGTTCTGAGGAACGGATGATCAGCTGAAGGAGTCCCAACGGCATCTTCCCTTAAACGTACTTGCAAGTCCTATTCACAGCACACGTGTCTCTCGGACTTAAGGTGCATCCAGAGAGGACACCATGCACACCTACGTTTGGCCGTTCCACTCTGTATGAGTTAGGAGAAAGTAACTGAAAGTGTTAGATCGTGGAGTTAGAGCTCAGTTACCCCAGAACAATTTCCATTGCAGGTTTGAATTAAGCTTCACTAGCCATACAGAGGAGCTTACTTGACAGAGGCTTCTGGTGCTGCCTGCTTTTCACGTGTTGAACAGAACGCCCATCCGTCCCGCTTCCAGTGCTGTGCAGAAAGCAACTTGCTCTGCCTCTTCCCCTGAGGCTGGGCAGAAGACCGCTTCACAGTACCCTTGTGTCTGGGAGTACAAGTAGACATGAGAAGCTCGCCTTGACACAGCAGTGTGTTTAGCTGTCAGTCTGGATATGTCACTTGCACAGAGACAGCCTCAGAGCCTTCTCTGCAGGACAACAGCTCTGACGCTTAGCGCCCATTCGCCACCAGGCTTTGGGGAAGCTTGCACACACCTCTTGCTGACGTGATGCTGAGGGACTAAAGCCAATGTGCACCTCTTTTTTTCAAAGCTCAGACTGTGGCTTACACACAGTCAGCCCGGCTTACACACCCCCACAGACCAACCTGGGCCTCTCGGAAGCAGCCAGGTAGTAGCCGAAAAAAAGCGGCTTTTTAAACTTCCAAGCTGGATTCATTGTATGCGGGCATTCTTCTGACAGCCAGGCTTCCTCAGCAAGGCCTCACGTTAATGGCCACACAAGCGAGAGTCCACCGCTCAGCGAAAGAGAGCTCCACACAGCAGACCTCACTCAGGCGCTCAGAGTGCAGGCACACAGGACAGACACGGAAAGCACGTTGCAAGCTCACTTTCAGCATCCACTGCAACGACTTCGATGATTCCTTGAATGGGGCATCGCGCACTGCTTTCTTTCACCCACGCAAGCTGAATCCAAAGCCGACTTGCCTCCACTGCTGTTATTTCAGAGCGTCTTCTTCTGTGACTTCCGTGTGGCTCGTGCTAAGGCCTATTCGAAGCCCACTTACGTCTTTGAGATAGAGGGTGTACAGAGAAGACCGCCTTCTTACTGCAAATGTTCACTGTTTCCCATATCACATAGGAGCAAACTGCATGCAAGGCGAAAGCAGCCTAGTATTCTCTCGGGGAGGGTCTCCTCGGTGCACGGTGGATTGTTTCCTCAGCAAAGTCTGGCATAAGGCTCTCCTGCAGCAGTTCCTGACACATTACTACAAAGGCATCTTCAGGGCATGGCTATTAAAGGGACGTCCTCTTTGAGCGCCCTCAGTAATCAAGGCCCTCCCGGAGGATAACAAACCTGTGGAGAAAATGGACAATCACTAGAGGCTCTCTTCAGTGCGCTTGAATGCAGAAGCCTCTCAACACACAAACAGCACATCACACTAAACATCAAAACCCCCACACACCGAGAACATAACTGCACACAATACACATGAACCACGGTCCTCAGAGTAAACACAACACACACAGTGAGGCTCACTGACCATCCATGACCCCACAGAGTACACACCTCACATATCACACTCATTACTCAAAACAGCCAACCACACTCACCACGTGTCAAACACAACCGCACACAGATCACAATCACACATGCAAAACGCACACCACCCCCACAACACATACAAACCCACGTGCAAAACACACACAAACCACAACAAAAAGAACTCCGAATTTATGCAACACACATTTCACAAACTACACACATCACTGCAAACACAAATAATACATACAGCACACAGAGCCTCACAGAATGTGCAATGCCAAACACACAACATATACACGAAGCACATCATTCATGACACACAATCTCACACAACTTGCAAAACACACAGACCACGCAACACACGCACACACGCACAATAGGCAACACACAGAGAATACACTCAACACAAACACAAAACACAGATCAACAGAACCTCATCACACAACACACACAAACATCGCACACAGAAATTAACATCACAACTCATGACACACACAACACCCCGCATTAACAATGCAACACGCACGCGCACAACAATGCGGCCACTGCATAACACACAAAAAGCCACACACAACACATGCTCAAGGAACAACCACGACACACGCAAGTAAACACCCACAAACACGTACATAGAGAACATACAGAACCTCTAAACATGCACACAGCGCAACATAGACAACAACATACACCACAAACACCACAGGACATAAAAGCACACAACTCACACAAACCACAGTTCAATTAGTACACGCAACACACACAATGAGGCACACTACACAACCACAATCACACACAGACAACACATCTCAGGTCACACACTTAACTCAACCGAACAAACACACGACCCTCAAACACAGACGAACACAGATCACCATCACACACGCAAAACACTTGCACCAAATACAAAACCACACGGGAAACACGCAACCAACAAAAACCCCCATAGCGCACATTTCACACACTACAAACCACACACACATTCACGCGCAGACAACGCACACTCATATCCAGGCACGGGCTGCACTGTGCAAAACGCACACACACGAAACCCAAATTGTAACAACACAAGCCACAAGGCACACGCCAGACACATCAAAGCTCATAATTGCTCACAACACACATGAATCCCATTTCGGAGTACACACAGCACACACAATGGGGCATGCTAAACAAGCACAACCACACACAGACAACACATTTCACATCACACGCGTAACAAGCAAACGCCCACACAACCACACAAAAATCACAATCACACATGCAGAACTCACCCCACACACAAGAGATGCCAAACGACGTGCGAAAAATACACAAACCACAACAGAAAGATCACGAAATTTATGGAACACACATTTCACACACTACACACATCACACAAAACACACATGAAACTTTCAGCACACAGAGCCTCACAGAACACACAATGCAAAGCAAACAGCATATCAGACACAACACACAATATCCCACACAACACATAAAATACACAGAACAAACAACACACACACAATACACAAAACAGATAAGAATACACACAACACACACATGCAACTGAGAACAGTACGTGGTACATCACGCAACGCACGTGCGGTCACATCACACATGAAACATGAAACAGAAAACTATTCACAGACCACATAACATTCCCAACCACGAACACAACACGCTACACAAAAGACGCCAAACATACAACACACAAAGACACACTCCAAGCGCACAACACCCAACACAGAACCACCCACAACCGCACCAGTCACACAGCACTCCACAAAGACACACAGAACACACACTACAGACAACAAAGTACCCAAACTGCACACATCACATACACAACAGTCACAACACAGAAAGAACGAAACACACAGGAAACACACACACAACCACACAAACACCGCCACGCACATTAAACCAGCACATCACAGACTTCACAGCTAAGGACACACAATAACACAGCACGCAAACATGTAACACAACACAGAATACACACACGATCACACAACCAACACCACAGAACACGCCCTACCGTATGCACAAAAGACAATGTACTTCACACATGACACAAAACTCAACAAACACAAAACATCACAAAAAGGATGCACGACACAAACATAGCACACACGACACACACATTAAAACAAACACATCAGTACATCACCACAACACACAAAATAATACACAAATCGCAGAAAAATACGTCGTGCGACACACACAAGCATCACACACAAATTAAACATCACAACTCAAAGCACACACAACACCCTGCATTAAC
This sequence comes from Manis pentadactyla, assembly GCF_030020395.1. Taxonomy (NCBI): domain Eukaryota; kingdom Metazoa; phylum Chordata; class Mammalia; order Pholidota; family Manidae; genus Manis; species Manis pentadactyla. The sequence continues at coordinate 21,801 of NW_026644842.1, forward strand.
GTCAGGGCACACAGACCGACGTAACCACTACCTACCACACATAAAGCCACACACAACACACACTCAAGGAATAACCACAGCAAACACAAGTAAACACCCACAAACACAAAGATATGGAGAACACACCCAACTCAACACGCAAACAGCACAACGTATGAAACAACATACCCCACAAACATCACAGGACATAAGGGCTCCCAACCCTCACAAACCACATTTAACCATGTACACACCACACACACAAAATGAGGCACACTACACAAGCAAAACCACATACAGATAACACATCTCACCTCACACACATAACAACCAATCACACACACAAACTTTCAAACACGTATCACAATCACACTCGCAAAACACGCACAACACATGCAAAACCACACCCCAAACTCACAACCAAAAAATAAACGCACGCAGTTCACACACCAAGCACTCCACACACCACTGCACACAGACACCCCACACACATATACACACACGGGCACCGCCACGCAATGCGCACACACACACACAAGAAACGCGGAAAGTAACAAAACAACAGTCACAGGGCACACACCAGACACAACAAAGCACATGTTTCTCATAGAACACAAAAATCACATTTGGGAGAGTATGTGCAGCACACGCAACGAGGCACGCTAAACAAGCACAACCACACACAGACAACACATCTCACATCACATACATGACAAACAACACACACTCAACCACTGAAACACAACCACACACAAATCACAGTCACACACACAAAACACACAAAACTCACAAATCCTTAGGCAAAACGCACATAATCAACAAAGAAGGCAAATGGCACACATTTCACACACTACACACACAACCACGCACAGACACACCACACGTACAGCCTCACACAGGAGAACAACGCAGAACACACACGCAACACAGAAATGAGCAGCACAGTAGTCGCAATACACACACCACACACCCTTCAAGGCACATAACTGCTCACAATACACACGAAAAACGTTCACAGACTACGTACTGCGCACACCAAGAGACATACTAGACAAGCACAACCACACACAGTCAACGCATCTCACATCGTGTGCGTAACTCAAACAGCCACACACACACACACACACAAGCTCTCTAACACAGCACACACATCACAATCATACACAAAAAGCTGACACAACACATAGAAATAAATCCACAACTGATGAAAACACATGCAACACACATATAATGCACTACACACAGCACACACAACCACAAGCATACAACACACAGCACGCACAGGCCCACACGCAGACAGCACGAACCAAAACCCACAAACACACACGCAACAAGCACATGCACACAACACGTCTGACACAACGCTAAATCAACGTCACACACAACGCTCAAACTACACAGACCAACCGACATCTACCCAGTATGTAACACACAGCAAGCATATGGACGGCACTCACACAACCCAGAACACAGTACATAACACAACAGACCAAGGAAAGACCAGACCCATTTCACACTAAACATTAGACTGGAAGCCACACACCAAACACACAACATACACAACCGCCAACAGATAACTCATCAAAAAAAGGCAAAACATACAATACACAAAGAACCACTCAACACACACAACACAACTCACAAATAACAGCATCACACATGACACACACACACCCCCAGTGAAAAATACACAGAACCGCGTACTCATCAAGCAGTAAGGAACCTGTACCGCACATATTACGTACAAAATACACACAACACGGACAACACACAACACAGACGAAACAAGCGAGACCCACAGACCAAAGACAGCACAACGCCAAACACACAAGAACACAGCACACACAGCGTATCACAACAGAGAATGCACACAGAATCACAGAAAAGCACCACAAACCACTCCCTACCATATACCAACAACACGTACCGCACACTGCACACACAACAAACCCGAAAAGCACAAAAGAGATCAAGTGTACATAGCCTTCTACTGCAATGTTGACTAAGTTTCCTATATCACATAGGAGCAAGTTGCATGCAAGGGGAAATCAGCGTAGTATTCTCTCAGGGAGGGTCTCCTCAGTGCACGGTGGATTGTTTCCCCAGCAGAGTTTGGCATAAGGCTCTTCTGCAGCAGTTTCTGACACTTTACTACAAGGACATCTTCAGGGCATAGCTTTTACTCCCCAGGACACTCCGGTTCTGTGCGTCCTCTTCTAGCACCCCCAGGAAACAAGGACCTCCCGTATGATTCCAAACCTGTGGACAAAACAGCCACGCACGGAAGGCTTGGCCTCAGTGTGCTTGAATGCAGAAGTCTTAGGACTGCCCTAAAGCATTTAGCTTTAGAATCATAGCAAAGGATTCTTTCTCCCTGCAGCTCACAAAGAGAGAGCTGGGCTGCACGTGGTTAGTTCAGGCTGATGGAGTTCTGGCCCAGAGAAGAGCTTTGTTCTGAGGAACGGATGATCAGCTGAAGGAGTCCCAACGGCATCTTCCCTTAAACGTACTTGCAAGTCCTATTCACAGCACACGTGTCTCTCGGACTTAAGGTGCATCCAGAGAGGACACCATGCACACCTACGTTTGGCCGTTCCACTCTGTATGAGTTAGGAGAAAGTAACTGAAAGTGTTAGATCGTGGAGTTAGAGCTCAGTTACCCCAGAACAATTTCCATTGCAGGTTTGAATTAAGCTTCACTAGCCATACAGAGGAGCTTACTTGACAGAGGCTTCTGGTGCTGCCTGCTTTTCACGTGTTGAACAGAACGCCCATCCGTCCCGCTTCCAGTGCTGTGCAGAAAGCAACTTGCTCTGCCTCTTCCCCTGAGGCTGGGCAGAAGACCGCTTCACAGTACCCTTGTGTCTGGGAGTACAAGTAGACATGAGAAGCTCGCCTTGACACAGCAGTGTGTTTAGCTGTCAGTCTGGATATGTCACTTGCACAGAGACAGCCTCAGAGCCTTCTCTGCAGGATAACAGCTCTGACGCTTAGCGCCCATTCGCCACCAGGCTTTGGGGAAGCTTGCACACACCTCTTGCTGACGTGATGCTGAGGGACTAAAGCCAATGTGCACCTCTTTTTTTCAAAGCTCAGACTGTGGCTTACACACAGTCAGCCCGGCTTACACACCCCCACAGACCAACCTGGGCCTCTCGGAAGCAGCCAGGTAGTAGCCGAAAAAAAGCGGCTTTTTAAACTTCCAAGCTGGATTCATTGTATGCGGGCATTCTTCTGACAGCCAGGCTTCCTCAGCAAGGCCTCACGTTAATGGCCACACAAGCGAGAGTCCACCGCTCAGCGAAAGAGAGCTCCACACAGCAGACCTCACTCACGCGCTCAGAGTGCAGGCACACAGGACAGACACGGAAAGCACGTTGCAAGCTCACTTTCAGCATCCACTGCAACGACTTCGATGATTCCTTGAATGGGGCATCGCGCACTGCTTTCTTTCACCCACGCAAGCTGAATCCAAAGCCGACTTGCCTCCACTGCTGTTATTTCAGAGCGTCTTCTTCTGTGACTTCCGTGTGGCTCGTGCTAAGGCCTATTCGAAGCCCACTTACGTCTTTGAGATAGAGGGTGTACAGAGAAGACCGCCTTCTTACTGCAAATGTTCACTGTTTCCCATATCACATAGGAGCAAACTGCATGCAAGGCGAAAGCAGCCTAGTATTCTCTCGGGGAGGGTCTCCTCGGTGCACGGTGGATTGTTTCCTCAGCAAAGTCTGGCATAAGGCTCTCCTGCAGCAGTTCCTGACACATTACTACAAAGGCATCTTCAGGGCATGGCTATTAAAGGGACGTCCTCTTTGAGCGCCCTCAGTAATCAAGGCCCTCCCGGAGGATAACAAACCTGTGGAGAAAATGGACAATCACTAGAGGCTCTCTTCAGTGCGCTTGAATGCAGAAGCCTCTCAACACACAAACAGCACATCACACTAAACATCAAAACCCCCACACACCGAGAACATAACTGCACACAATACACATGAACCACGGTCCTCAGAGTAAACACAACACACACAGTGAGGCTCACTGACCATCCATGACCCCACAGAGTACACACCTCACATATCACACTCATTACTCAAAACAGCCAACCACACTCACCACGTGTCAAACACAACCGCACACAGATCACAATCACACATGCAAAACGCACACCACCCCCACAACACATACAAACCCACGTGCAAAACACACACAAACCACAACAAAAAGAACTCCGAATTTATGCAACACACATTTCACAAACTACACACATCACTGCAAACACAAATAATACATACAGCACACAGAGCCTCACAGAATGTGCAATGCCAAACACACAACATATACACGAAGCACATCATTCATGACACACAATCTCACACAACTTGCAAAACACACAGACCACGCAACACACGCACACACGCACAATAGGCAACACACAGAGAATACACTCAACACAAACACAAAACACAGATCAACAGAACCTCATCACACAACACACACAAACATCGCACACAGAAATTAACATCACAACTCATGACACACACAACACCCCGCATTAACAATGCAACACGCACGCGCACAACAATGCGGCCACTGCATAACACACAAAAAGCCACACACAACACATGCTCAAGGAACAACCACGACACACGCAAGTAAACACCCACAAACACGTACATAGAGAACATACAGAACCTCTAAACATGCACACAGCGCAACATAGACAACAACATACACCACAAACACCACAGGACATAAAAGCACACAACTCACACAAACCACAGTTCAATTAGTACACGCAACACACACAATGAGGCACACTACACAACCACAATCACACACAGACAACACATCTCAGGTCACACACTTAACTCAACCGAACAAACACACGACCCTCAAACACAGACGAACACAGATCACCATCACACACGCAAAACACTTGCACCAAATACAAAACCACACGGGAAACACGCAACCAACAAAAACCCCCATAGCGCACATTTCACACACTACAAACCACACACACATTCACGCGCAGACAACGCACACTCATATCCAGGCACGGGCTGCACTGTGCAAAACGCACACACACGAAACCCAAATTGTAACAACACAAGCCACAAGGCACACGCCAGACACATCAAAGCTCATAATTGCTCACAACACACATGAATCCCATTTCGGAGTACACACAGCACACACAATGGGGCATGCTAAACAAGCACAACCACACACAGACAACACATTTCACATCACACGCGTAACAAGCAAACGCCCACACAACCACACAAAAATCACAATCACACATGCAGAACTCACCCCACACACAAGAGATGCCAAACGACGTGCGAAAAATACACAAACCACAACAGAAAGATCACGAAATTTATGGAACACACATTTCACACACTACACACATCACACAAAACACACATGAAACTTTCAGCACACAGAGCCTCACAGAACACACAATGCAAAGCAAACAGCATATCAGACACAACACACAATATCCCACACAACACATAAAATACACAGAACAAACAACACACACACAATACACAAAACAGATAAGAATACACACAACACACACATGCAACTGAGAACAGTACGTGGTACATCACGCAACGCACGTGCGGTCACATCACACATGAAACATGAAACAGAAAACTATTCACAGACCACATAACATTCCCAACCACGAACACAACACGCTACACAAAAGACGCCAAACATACAACACACAAAGACACACTCCAAGCGCACAACACCCAACACAGAACCACCCACAACCGCACCAGTCACACAGCACTCCACAAAGACACACAGAACACACACTACAGACAACAAAGTACCCAAACTGCACACATCACATACACAACAGTCACAACACAGAAAGAACGAAACACACAGGAAACACACACACAACCACACAAACACCGCCACGCACATTAAACCAGCACATCACAGACTTCACAGCTAAGGACACACAATAACACAGCACGCAAACATGTAACACAACACAGAATACACACACGATCACACAACCAACACCACAGAACACGCCCTACCGTATGCACAAAAGACAATGTACTTCACACATGACACAAAACTCAACAAACACAAAACATCACAAAAAGGATGCACGACACAAACATAGCACACACGACACACACATTAAAACAAACACATCAGTACATCACCACAACACACAAAATAATACACAAATCGCAGAAAAATACGTCGTGCGACACACACAAGCATCACACACAAATTAAACATCACAACTCAAAGCACACACAACACCCTGCATTAACGTCAGGGCACACAGACCGACGTAACCACTACCTACCACACATAAAGCCACACACAACACACACTCAAGGAATAACCACAGCAAACACAAGTAAACACCCACAAACACAAAGATATGGAGAACACACCCAACTCAACACGCAAACAGCACAACGTATGAAACAACATACCCCACAAACATCACAGGACATAAGGGCTCCCAACCCTCACAAACCACATTTAACCATGTACACACCACACACACAAAATGAGGCACACTACACAAGCAAAACCACATACAGATAACACATCTCACCTCACACACATAACAACCAATCACACACACAAACTTTCAAACACGTATCACAATCACACTCGCAAAACACGCACAACACATGCAAAACCACACCCCAAACTCACAACCAAAAAATAAACGCACGCAGTTCACACACCAAGCACTCCACACACCACTGCACACAGACACCCCACACACATATACACACACGGGCACCGCCACGCAATGCGCACACACACACACAAGAAACGCGGAAAGTAACAAAACAACAGTCACAGGGCACACACCAGACACAACAAAGCACATGTTTCTCATAGAACACAAAAATCACATTTGGGAGAGTATGTGCAGCACACGCAACGAGGCACGCTAAACAAGCACAACCACACACAGACAACACATCTCACATCACATACATGACAAACAACACACACTCAACCACTGAAACACAACCACACACAAATCACAGTCACACACACAAAACACACAAAACTCACAAATCCTTAGGCAAAACGCACATAATCAACAAAGAAGGCAAATGGCACACATTTCACACACTACACACACAACCACGCACAGACACACCACACGTACAGCCTCACACAGGAGAACAACGCAGAACACACACGCAACACAGAAATGAGCAGCACAGTAGTCGCAATACACACACCACACACCCTTCAAGGCACATAACTGCTCACAATACACACGAAAAACGTTCACAGACTACGTACTGCGCACACCAAGAGACATACTAGACAAGCACAACCACACACAGTCAACGCATCTCACATCGTGTGCGTAACTCAAACAGCCACACACACACACACACACAAGCTCTCTAACACAGCACACACATCACAATCATACACAAAAAGCTGACACAACACATAGAAATAAATCCACAACTGATGAAAACACATGCAACACACATATAATGCACTACACACAGCACACACAACCACAAGCATACAACACACAGCACGCACAGGCCCACACGCAGACAGCACGAACCAAAACCCACAAACACACACGCAACAAGCACATGCACACAACACGTCTGACACAACGCTAAATCAACGTCACACACAACGCTCAAACTACACAGACCAACCGACATCTACCCAGTATGTAACACACAGCAAGCATATGGACGGCACTCACACAACCCAGAACACAGTACATAACACAACAGACCAAGGAAAGACCAGACCCATTTCACACTAAACATTAGACTGGAAGCCACACACCAAACACACAACATACACAACCGCCAACAGATAACTCATCAAAAAAAGGCAAAACATACAATACACAAAGAACCACTCAACACACACAACACAACTCACAAATAACAGCATCACACATGACACACACACACCCCCAGTGAAAAATACACAGAACCGCGTACTCATCAAGCAGTAAGGAACCTGTACCGCACATATTACGTACAAAATACACACAACACGGACAACACACAACACAGACGAAACAAGCGAGACCCACAGACCAAAGACAGCACAACGCCAAACACACAAGAACACAGCACACACAGCGTATCACAACAGAGAATGCACACAGAATCACAGAAAAGCACCACAAACCACTCCCTACCATATACCAACAACACGTACCGCACACTGCACACACAACAAACCCGAAAAGCACAAAAGAGATCAAGTGTACATAGCCTTCTACTGCAATGTTGACTAAGTTTCCTATATCACATAGGAGCAAGTTGCATGCAAGGGGAAATCAGCGTAGTATTCTCTCAGGGAGGGTCTCCTCAGTGCACGGTGGATTGTTTCCCCAGCAGAGTTTGGCATAAGGCTCTTCTGCAGCAGTTTCTGACACTTTACTACAAGGACATCTTCAGGGCATAGCTTTTACTCCCCAGGACACTCCGGTTCTGTGCGTCCTCTTCTAGCACCCCCAGGAAACAAGGACCTCCCGTATGATTCCAAACCTGTGGACAAAACAGCCACGCACGGAAGGCTTGGCCTCAGTGTGCTTGAATGCAGAAGTCTTAGGACTGCCCTAAAGCATTTAGCTTTAGAATCATAGCAAAGGATTCTTTCTCCCTGCAGCTCACAAAGAGAGAGCTGGGCTGCACGTGGTTAGTTCAGGCTGATGGAGTTCTGGCCCAGAGAAGAGCTTTGTTCTGAGGAACGGATGATCAGCTGAAGGAGTCCCAACGGCATCTTCCCTTAAACGTACTTGCAAGTCCTATTCACAGCACACGTGTCTCTCGGACTTAAGGTGCATCCAGAGAGGACACCATGCACACCTACGTTTGGCCGTTCCACTCTGTATGAGTTAGGAGAAAGTAACTGAAAGTGTTAGATCGTGGAGTTAGAGCTCAGTTACCCCAGAACAATTTCCATTGCAGGTTTGAATTAAGCTTCACTAGCCATACAGAGGAGCTTACTTGACAGAGGCTTCTGGTGCTGCCTGCTTTTCACGTGTTGAACAGAACGCCCATCCGTCCCGCTTCCAGTGCTGTGCAGAAAGCAACTTGCTCTGCCTCTTCCCCTGAGGCTGGGCAGAAGACCGCTTCACAGTACCCTTGTGTCTGGGAGTACAAGTAGACATGAGAAGCTCGCCTTGACACAGCAGTGTGTTTAGCTGTCAGTCTGGATATGTCACTTGCACAGAGACAGCCTCAGAGCCTTCTCTGCAGGACAACAGCTCTGACGCTTAGCGCCCATTCGCCACCAGGCTTTGGGGAAGCTTGCACACACCTCTTGCTGACGTGATGCTGAGGGACTAAAGCCAATGTGCACCTCTTTTTTTCAAAGCTCAGACTGTGGCTTACACACAGTCAGCCCGGCTTACACACCCCCACAGACCAACCTGGGCCTCTCGGAAGCAGCCAGGTAGTAGCCGAAAAAAAGCGGCTTTTTAAACTTCCAAGCTGGATTCATTGTATGCGGGCATTCTTCTGACAGCCAGGCTTCCTCAGCAAGGCCTCACGTTAATGGCCACACAAGCGAGAGTCCACCGCTCAGCGAAAGAGAGCTCCACACAGCAGACCTCACTCACGCGCTCAGAGTGCAGGCACACAGGACAGACACGGAAAGCACGTTGCAAGCTCACTTTCAGCATCCACTGCAACGACTTCGATGATTCCTTGAATGGGGCATCGCGCACTGCTTTCTTTCACCCACGCAAGCTGAATCCAAAGCCGACTTGCCTCCACTGCTGTTATTTCAGAGCGTCTTCTTCTGTGACTTCCGTGTGGCTCGTGCTAAGGCCTATTCGAAGCCCACTTACGTCTTTGAGATAGAGGGTGTACAGAGAAGACCGCCTTCTTACTGCAAATGTTCACTGTTTCCCATATCACATAGGAGCAAACTGCATGCAAGGCGAAAGCAGCCTAGTATTCTCTCGGGGAGGGTCTCCTCGGTGCACGGTGGATTGTTTCCTCAGCAAAGTCTGGCATAAGGCTCTCCTGCAGCAGTTCCTGACACATTACTACAAAGGCATCTTCAGGGCATGGCTATTAAAGGGACGTCCTCTTTGAGCGCCCTCAGTAATCAAGGCCCTCCCGGAGGATAACAAACCTGTGGAGAAAATGGACAATCACTAGAGGCTCTCTTCAGTGCGCTTGAATGCAGAAGCCTCTCAACACACAAACAGCACATCACACTAAACATCAAAACCCCCACACACCGAGAACATAACTGCACACAATACACATGAACCACGGTCCTCAGAGTAAACACAACACACACAGTGAGGCTCACTGACCATCCATGACCCCACAGAGTACACACCTCACATATCACACTCATTACTCAAAACAGCCAACCACACTCACCACGTGTCAAACACAACCGCACACAGATCACAATCACACATGCAAAACGCACACCACCCCCACAACACATACAAACCCACGTGCAAAACACACACAAACCACAACAAAAAGAACTCCGAATTTATGCAACACACATTTCACAAACTACACACATCACTGCAAACACAAATAATACATACAGCACACAGAGCCTCACAGAATGTGCAATGCCAAACACACAACATATACACGAAGCACATCATTCATGACACACAATCTCACACAACTTGCAAAACACACAGACCACGCAACACACGCACACACGCACAATAGGCAACACACAGAGAATACACTCAACACAAACACAAAACACAGATCAACAGAACCTCATCACACAACACACACAAACATCGCACACAGAAATTAACATCACAACTCATGACACACACAACACCCCGCATTAACAATGCAACACGCACGCGCACAACAATGCGGCCACTGCATAACACACAAAAAGCCACACACAACACATGCTCAAGGAACAACCACGACACACGCAAGTAAACACCCACAAACACGTACATAGAGAACATACAGAACCTCTAAACATGCACACAGCGCAACATAGACAACAACATACACCACAAACACCACAGGACATAAAAGCACACAACTCACACAAACCACAGTTCAATTAGTACACGCAACACACACAATGAGGCACACTACACAACCACAATCACACACAGACAACACATCTCAGGTCACACACTTAACTCAACCGAACAAACACACGACCCTCAAACACAGACGAACACAGATCACCATCACACACGCAAAACACTTGCACCAAATACAAAACCACACGGGAAACACGCAACCAACAAAAACCCCCATAGCGCACATTTCACACACTACAAACCACACACACATTCACGCGCAGACAACGCACACTCATATCCAGGCACGGGCTGCACTGTGCAAAACGCACACACACGAAACCCAAATTGTAACAACACAAGCCACAAGGCACACGCCAGACACATCAAAGCTCATAATTGCTCACAACACACATGAATCCCATTTCGGAGTACACACAGCACACACAATGGGGCATGCTAAACAAGCACAACCACACACAGACAACACATTTCACATCACACGCGTAACAAGCAAACGCCCACACAACCACACAAAAATCACAATCACACATGCAGAACTCACCCCACACACAAGAGATGCCAAACGACGTGCGAAAAATACACAAACCACAACAGAAAGATCACGAAATTTATGGAACACACATTTCACACACTACACACATCACACAAAACACACATGAAACTTTCAGCACACAGAGCCTCACAGAACACACAATGCAAAGCAAACAGCATATCAGACACAACACACAATATCCCACACAACACATAAAATACACAGAACAAACAACACACACACAATACACAAAACAGATAAGAATACACACAACACACACATGCAACTGAGAACAGTACGTGGTACATCACGCAACGCACGTGCGGTCACATCACACATGAAACATGAAACAGAAAACTATTCACAGACCACATAACATTCCCAACCACGAACACAACACGCTACACAAAAGACGCCAAACATACAACACACAAAGACACACTCCAAGCGCACAACACCCAACACAGAACCACCCACAACCGCACCAGTCACACAGCACTCCACAAAGACACACAGAACACACACTACAGACAACAAAGTACCCAAACTGCACACATCACATACACAACAGTCACAACACAGAAAGAACGAAACACACAGGAAACACACACACAACCACACAAACACCGCCACGCACATTAAACCAGCACATCACAGACTTCACAGCTAAGGACACACAATAACACAGCACGCAAACATGTAACACAACACAGAATACACACACGATCACACAACCAACACCACAGAACACGCCCTACCGTATGCACAAAAGACAATGTACTTCACACATGACACAAAACTCAACAAACACAAAACATCACAAAAAGGATGCACGACACAAACATAGCACACACGACACACACATTAAAACAAACACATCAGTACATCACCACAACACACAAAATAATACACAAATCGCAGAAAAATACGTCGTGCGACACACACAAGCATCACACACAAATTAAACATCACAACTCAAAGCACACACAACACCCTGCATTAACGTCAGGGCACACAGACCGACGTAACCACTACCTACCACACATAAAGCCACACACAACACACACTCAAGGAATAACCACAGCAAACACAAGTAAACACCCACAAACACAAAGATATGGAGAACACACCCAACTCAACACGCAAACAGCACAACGTATGAAACAACATACCCCACAAACATCACAGGACATAAGGGCTCCCAACCCTCACAAACCACATTTAACCATGTACACACCACACACACAAAATGAGGCACACTACACAAGCAAAACCACATACAGATAACACATCTCACCTCACACACATAACAACCAATCACACACACAAACTTTCAAACACGTATCACAATCACACTCGCAAAACACGCACAACACATGCAAAACCACACCCCAAACTCACAACCAAAAAATAAACGCACGCAGTTCACACACCAAGCACTCCACACACCACTGCACACAGACACCCCACACACATATACACACACGGGCACCGCCACGCAATGCGCACACACACACACAAGAAACGCGGAAAGTAACAAAACAACAGTCACAGGGCACACACCAGACACAACAAAGCACATGTTTCTCATAGAACACAAAAATCACATTTGGGAGAGTATGTGCAGCACACGCAACGAGGCACGCTAAACAAGCACAACCACACACAGACAACACATCTCACATCACATACATGACAAACAACACACACTCAACCACTGAAACACAACCACACACAAATCACAGTCACACACACAAAACACACAAAACTCACAAATCCTTAGGCAAAACGCACATAATCAACAAAGAAGGCAAATGGCACACATTTCACACACTACACACACAACCACGCACAGACACACCACACGTACAGCCTCACACAGGAGAACAACGCAGAACACACACGCAACACAGAAATGAGCAGCACAGTAGTCGCAATACACACACCACACACCCTTCAAGGCACATAACTGCTCACAATACACACGAAAAACGTTCACAGACTACGTACTGCGCACACCAAGAGACATACTAGACAAGCACAACCACACACAGTCAACGCATCTCACATCGTGTGCGTAACTCAAACAGCCACACACACACACACACAAGCTCTCTAACACAGCACACACATCACAATCATACACAAAAAGCTGACACAACACATAGAAATAAATCCACAACTGATGAAAACACATGCAACACACATATAATGCACTACACACAGCACACACAACCACAAGCATACAACACACAGCACGCACAGGCCCACACGCAGACAGCACGAACCAAAACCCACAAACACACACGCAACAAGCACATGCACACAACACGTCTGACACAACGCTAAATCAACGTCACACACAACGCTCAAACTACACAGACCAACCGACATCTACCCAGTATGTAACACACAGCAAGCATATGGACGGCACTCACACAACCCAGAACACAGTACATAACACAACAGACCAAGGAAAGACCAGACCCATTTCACACTAAACATTAGACTGGAAGCCACACACCAAACACACAACATACACAACCGCCAACAGATAACTCATCAAAAAAAGGCAAAACATACAATACACAAAGAACCACTCAACACACACAACACAACTCACAAATAACAGCATCACACATGACACACACACACCCCCAGTGAAAAATACACAGAACCGCGTACTCATCAAGCAGTAAGGAACCTGTACCGCACATATTACGTACAAAATACACACAACACGGACAACACACAACACAGACGAAACAAGCGAGACCCACAGACCAAAGACAGCACAACGCCAAACACACAAGAACACAGCACACACAGCGTATCACAACAGAGAATGCACACAGAATCACAGAAAAGCACCACAAACCACTCCCTACCATATACCAACAACACGTACCGCACACTGCACACACAACAAACCCGAAAAGCACAAAAGAGATCAAGTGTACATAGCCTTCTACTGCAATGTTGACTAAGTTTCCTATATCACATAGGAGCAAGTTGCATGCAAGGGGAAATCAGCGTAGTATTCTCTCAGGGAGGGTCTCCTCAGTGCACGGTGGATTGTTTCCCCAGCAGAGTTTGGCATAAGGCTCTTCTGCAGCAGTTTCTGACACTTTACTACAAGGACATCTTCAGGGCATAGCTTTTACTCCCCAGGACACTCCGGTTCTGTGCGTCCTCTTCTAGCACCCCCAGGAAACAAGGACCTCCCGTATGATTCCAAACCTGTGGACAAAATAGCCACGCACGGAAGGCTTGGCCTCAGTGTGCTTGAATGCAGAAGTCTTAGGACTGCCCTAAAGCATTTAGCTTTAGAATCATAGCAAAGGATTCTTTCTCCCTGCAGCTCACAAAGAGAGAGCTGGGCTGCACGTGGTTAGTTCAGGCTGATGGAGTTCTGGCCCAGAGAAGAGCTTTGTTCTGAGGAACGGATGATCAGCTGAAGGAGTCCCAACGGCATCTTCCCTTAAACGTACTTGCAAGTCCTATTCACAGCACACGTGTCTCTCGGACTTAAGGTGCATCCAGAGAGGACACCATGCACACCTACGTTTGGCCGTTCCACTCTGTATGAGTTAGGAGAAAGTAACTGAAAGTGTTAGATCGTGGAGTTAGAGCTCAGTTACCCCAGAACAATTTCCATTGCAGGTTTGAATTAAGCTTCACTAGCCATACAGAGGAGCTTACTTGACAGAGGCTTCTGGTGCTGCCTGCTTTTCACGTGTTGAACAGAACGCCCATCCGTCCCGCTTCCAGTGCTGTGCAGAAAGCAACTTGCTCTGCCTCTTCCCCTGAGGCTGGGCAGAAGACCGCTTCACAGTACCCTTGTGTCTGGGAGTACAAGTAGACATGAGAAGCTCGCCTTGACACAGCAGTGTGTTTAGCTGTCAGTCTGGATATGTCACTTGCACAGAGACAGCCTCAGAGCCTTCTCTGCAGGACAACAGCTCTGACGCTTAGCGCCCATTCGCCACCAGGCTTTGGGGAAGCTTGCACACACCTCTTGCTGACGTGATGCTGAGGGACTAAAGCCAATGTGCACCTCTTTTTTTCAAAGCTCAGACTGTGGCTTACACACAGTCAGCCCGGCTTACACACCCCCACAGACCAACCTGGGCCTCTCGGAAGCAGCCAGGTAGTAGCCGAAAAAAAGCGGCTTTTTAAACTTCCAAGCTGGATTCATTGTATGCGGGCATTCTTCTGACAGCCAGGCTTCCTCAGCAAGGCCTCACGTTAATGGCCACACAAGCGAGAGTCCACCGCTCAGCGAAAGAGAGCTCCACACAGCAGACCTCACTCAGGCGCTCAGAGTGCAGGCACACAGGACAGACACGGAAAGCACGTTGCAAGCTCACTTTCAGCATCCACTGCAACGACTTCGATGATTCCTTGAATGGGGCATCGCGCACTGCTTTCTTTCACCCACGCAAGCTGAATCCAAAGCCGACTTGCCTCCACTGCTGTTATTTCAGAGCGTCTTCTTCTGTGACTTCCGTGTGGCTCGTGCTAAGGCCTATTCGAAGCCCACTTACGTCTTTGAGATAGAGGGTGTACAGAGAAGACCGCCTTCTTACTGCAAATGTTCACTGTTTCCCATATCACATAGGAGCAAACTGCATGCAAGGCGAAAGCAGCCTAGTATTCTCTCGGGGAGGGTCTCCTCGGTGCACGGTGGATTGTTTCCTCAGCAAAGTCTGGCATAAGGCTCTCCTGCAGCAGTTCCTGACACATTACTACAAAGGCATCTTCAGGGCATGGCTATTAAAGGGACGTCCTCTTTGAGCGCCCTCAGTAATCAAGGCCCTCCCGGAGGATAACAAACCTGTGGAGAAAATGGACAATCACTAGAGGCTCTCTTCAGTGCGCTTGAATGCAGAAGCCTCTCAACACACAAACAGCACATCACACTAAACATCAAAACCCCCACACACCGAGAACATAACTGCACACAATACACATGAACCACGGTCCTCAGAGTAAACACAACACACACAGTGAGGCTCACTGACCATCCATGACCCCACAGAGTACACACCTCACATATCACACTCATTACTCAAAACAGCCAACCACACTCACCACGTGTCAAACACAACCGCACACAGATCACAATCACACATGCAAAACGCACACCACCCCCACAACACATACAAACCCACGTGCAAAACACACACAAACCACAACAAAAAGAACTCCGAATTTATGCAACACACATTTCACAAACTACACACATCACTGCAAACACAAATAATACATACAGCACACAGAGCCTCACAGAATGTGCAATGCCAAACACACAACATATACACGAAGCACATCATTCATGACACACAATCTCACACAACTTGCAAAACACACAGACCACGCAACACACGCACACACGCACAATAGGCAACACACAGAGAATACACTCAACACAAACACAAAACACAGATCAACAGAACCTCATCACACAACACACACAAACATCGCACACAGAAATTAACATCACAACTCATGACACACACAACACCCCGCATTAACAATGCAACACGCACGCGCACAACAATGCGGCCACTGCATAACACACAAAAAGCCACACACAACACATGCTCAAGGAACAACCACGACACACGCAAGTAAACACCCACAAACACGTACATAGAGAACATACAGAACCTCTAAACATGCACACAGCGCAACATAGACAACAACATACACCACAAACACCACAGGACATAAAAGCACACAACTCACACAAACCACAGTTCAATTAGTACACGCAACACACACAATGAGGCACACTACACAACCACAATCACACACAGACAACACATCTCAGGTCACACACTTAACTCAACCGAACAAACACACGACCCTCAAACACAGACGAACACAGATCACCATCACACACGCAAAACACTTGCACCAAATACAAAACCACACGGGAAACACGCAACCAACAAAAACCCCCATAGCGCACATTTCACACACTACAAACCACACACACATTCACGCGCAGACAACGCACACTCATATCCAGGCACGGGCTGCACTGTGCAAAACGCACACACACGAAACCCAAATTGTAACAACACAAGCCACAAGGCACACGCCAGACACATCAAAGCTCATAATTGCTCACAACACACATGAATCCCATTTCGGAGTACACACAGCACACACAATGGGGCATGCTAAACAAGCACAACCACACACAGACAACACATTTCACATCACACGCGTAACAAGCAAACGCCCACACAACCACACAAAAATCACAATCACACATGCAGAACTCACCCCACACACAAGAGATGCCAAACGACGTGCGAAAAATACACAAACCACAACAGAAAGATCACGAAATTTATGGAACACACATTTCACACACTACACACATCACACAAAACACACATGAAACTTTCAGCACACAGAGCCTCACAGAACACACAATGCAAAGCAAACAGCATATCAGACACAACACACAATATCCCACACAACACATAAAATACACAGAACAAACAACACACACACAATACACAAAACAGATAAGAATACACACAACACACACATGCAACTGAGAACAGTACGTGGTACATCACGCAACGCACGTGCGGTCACATCACACATGAAACATGAAACAGAAAACTATTCACAGACCACATAACATTCCCAACCACGAACACAACACGCTACACAAAAGACGCCAAACATACAACACACAAAGACACACTCCAAGCGCACAACACCCAACACAGAACCACCCACAACCGCACCAGTCACACAGCACTCCACAAAGACACACAGAACACACACTACAGACAACAAAGTACCCAAACTGCACACATCACATACACAACAGTCACAACACAGAAAGAACGAAACACACAGGAAACACACACACAACCACACAAACACCGCCACGCACATTAAACCAGCACATCACAGACTTCACAGCTAAGGACACACAATAACACAGCACGCAAACATGTAACACAACACAGAATACACACACGATCACACAACCAACACCACAGAACACGCCCTACCGTATGCACAAAAGACAATGTACTTCACACATGACACAAAACTCAACAAACACAAAACATCACAAAAAGGATGCACGACACAAACATAGCACACACGACACACACATTAAAACAAACACATCAGTACATCACCACAACACACAAAATAATACACAAATCGCAGAAAAATACGTCGTGCGACACACACAAGCATCACACACAAATTAAACATCACAACTCAAAGCACACACAACACCCTGCATTAACGTCAGGGCACACAGACCGACGTAACCACTACCTACCACACATAAAGCCACACACAACACACACTCAAGGAATAACCACAGCAAACACAAGTAAACACCCACAAACACAAAGATATGGAGAACACACCCAACTCAACACGCAAACAGCACAACGTATGAAACAACATACCCCACAAACATCACAGGACATAAGGGCTCCCAACCCTCACAAACCACATTTAACCATGTACACACCACACACACAAAATGAGGCACACTACACAAGCAAAACCACATACAGATAACACATCTCACCTCACACACATAACAACCAATCACACACACAAACTTTCAAACACGTATCACAATCACACTCGCAAAACACGCACAACACATGCAAAACCACACCCCAAACTCACAACCAAAAAATAAACGCACGCAGTTCACACACCAAGCACTCCACACACCACTGCACACAGACACCCCACACACATATACACACACGGGCACCGCCACGCAATGCGCACACACACACACAAGAAACGCGGAAAGTAACAAAACAACAGTCACAGGGCACACACCAGACACAACAAAGCACATGTTTCTCATAGAACACAAAAATCACATTTGGGAGAGTATGTGCAGCACACGCAACGAGGCACGCTAAACAAGCACAACCACACACAGACAACACATCTCACATCACATACATGACAAACAACACACACTCAACCACTGAAACACAACCACACACAAATCACAGTCACACACACAAAACACACAAAACTCACAAATCCTTAGGCAAAACGCACATAATCAACAAAGAAGGCAAATGGCACACATTTCACACACTACACACACAACCACGCACAGACACACCACACGTACAGCCTCACACAGGAGAACAACGCAGAACACACACGCAACACAGAAATGAGCAGCACAGTAGTCGCAATACACACACCACACACCCTTCAAGGCACATAACTGCTCACAATACACACGAAAAACGTTCACAGACTACGTACTGCGCACACCAAGAGACATACTAGACAAGCACAACCACACACAGTCAACGCATCTCACATCGTGTGCGTAACTCAAACAGCCACACACACACACACACACAAGCTCTCTAACACAGCACACACATCACAATCATACACAAAAAGCTGACACAACACATAGAAATAAATCCACAACTGATGAAAACACATGCAACACACATATAATGCACTACACACAGCACACACAACCACAAGCATACAACACACAGCACGCACAGGCCCACACGCAGACAGCACGAACCAAAACCCACAAACACACACGCAACAAGCACATGCACACAACACGTCTGACACAACGCTAAATCAACGTCACACACAACGCTCAAACTACACAGACCAACCGACATCTACCCAGTATGTAACACACAGCAAGCATATGGACGGCACTCACACAACCCAGAACACAGTACATAACACAACAGACCAAGGAAAGACCAGACCCATTTCACACTAAACATTAGACTGGAAGCCACACACCAAACACACAACATACACAACCGCCAACAGATAACTCATCAAAAAAAGGCAAAACATACAATACACAAAGAACCACTCAACACACACAACACAACTCACAAATAACAGCATCACACATGACACACACACACCCCCAGTGAAAAATACACAGAACCGCGTACTCATCAAGCAGTAAGGAACCTGTACCGCACATATTACGTACAAAATACACACAACACGGACAACACACAACACAGACGAAACAAGCGAGACCCACAGACCAAAGACAGCACAACGCCAAACACACAAGAACACAGCACACACAGCGTATCACAACAGAGAATGCACACAGAATCACAGAAAAGCACCACAAACCACTCCCTACCATATACCAACAACACGTACCGCACACTGCACACACAACAAACCCGAAAAGCACAAAAGAGATCAAGTGTACATAGCCTTCTACTGCAATGTTGACTAAGTTTCCTATATCACATAGGAGCAAGTTGCATGCAAGGGGAAATCAGCGTAGTATTCTCTCAGGGAGGGTCTCCTCAGTGCACGGTGGATTGTTTCCCCAGCAGAGTTTGGCATAAGGCTCTTCTGCAGCAGTTTCTGACACTTTACTACAAGGACATCTTCAGGGCATAGCTTTTACTCCCCAGGACACTCCGGTTCTGTGCGTCCTCTTCTAGCACCCCCAGGAAACAAGGACCTCCCGTATGATTCCAAACCTGTGGACAAAACAGCCACGCACGGAAGGCTTGGCCTCAGTGTGCTTGAATGCAGAAGTCTTAGGACTGCCCTAAAGCATTTAGCTTTAGAATCATAGCAAAGGATTCTTTCTCCCTGCAGCTCACAAAGAGAGAGCTGGGCTGCACGTGGTTAGTTCAGGCTGATGGAGTTCTGGCCCAGAGAAGAGCTTTGTTCTGAGGAACGGATGATCAGCTGAAGGAGTCCCAACGGCATCTTCCCTTAAACGTACTTGCAAGTCCTATTCACAGCACACGTGTCTCTCGGACTTAAGGTGCATCCAGAGAGGACACCATGCACACCTACGTTTGGCCGTTCCACTCTGTATGAGTTAGGAGAAAGTAACTGAAAGTGTTAGATCGTGGAGTTAGAGCTCAGTTACCCCAGAACAATTTCCATTGCAGGTTTGAATTAAGCTTCACTAGCCATACAGAGGAGCTTACTTGACAGAGGCTTCTGGTGCTGCCTGCTTTTCACGTGTTGAACAGAACGCCCATCCGTCCCGCTTCCAGTGCTGTGCAGAAAGCAACTTGCTCTGCCTCTTCCCCTGAGGCTGGGCAGAAGACCGCTTCACAGTACCCTTGTGTCTGGGAGTACAAGTAGACATGAGAAGCTCGCCTTGACACAGCAGTGTGTTTAGCTGTCAGTCTGGATATGTCACTTGCACAGAGACAGCCTCAGAGCCTTCTCTGCAGGACAACAGCTCTGACGCTTAGCGCCCATTCGCCACCAGGCTTTGGGGAAGCTTGCACACACCTCTTGCTGACGTGATGCTGAGGGACTAAAGCCAATGTGCACCTCTTTTTTTCAAAGCTCAGACTGTGGCTTACACACAGTCAGCCCGGCTTACACACCCCCACAGACCAACCTGGGCCTCTCGGAAGCAGCCAGGTAGTAGCCGAAAAAAAGCGGCTTTTTAAACTTCCAAGCTGGATTCATTGTATGCGGGCATTCTTCTGACAGCCAGGCTTCCTCAGCAAGGCCTCACGTTAATGGCCACACAAGCGAGAGTCCACCGCTCAGCGAAAGAGAGCTCCACACAGCAGACCTCACTCACGCGCTCAGAGTGCAGGCACACAGGACAGACACGGAAAGCACGTTGCAAGCTCACTTTCAGCATCCACTGCAACGACTTCGATGATTCCTTGAATGGGGCATCGCGCACTGCTTTCTTTCACCCACGCAAGCTGAATCCAAAGCCGACTTGCCTCCACTGCTGTTATTTCAGAGCGTCTTCTTCTGTGACTTCCGTGTGGCTCGTGCTAAGGCCTATTCGAAGCCCACTTACGTCTTTGAGATAGAGGGTGTACAGAGAAGACCGCCTTCTTACTGCAAATGTTCACTGTTTCCCATATCACATAGGAGCAAACTGCATGCAAGGCGAAAGCAGCCTAGTATTCTCTCGGGGAGGGTCTCCTCGGTGCACGGTGGATTGTTTCCTCAGCAAAGTCTGGCATAAGGCTCTCCTGCAGCAGTTCCTGACACATTACTACAAAGGCATCTTCAGGGCATGGCTATTAAAGGGACGTCCTCTTTGAGCGCCCTCAGTAATCAAGGCCCTCCCGGAGGATAACAAACCTGTGGAGAAAATGGACAATCACTAGAGGCTCTCTTCAGTGCGCTTGAATGCAGAAGCCTCTCAACACACAAACAGCACATCACACTAAACATCAAAACCCCCACACACCGAGAACATAACTGCACACAATACACATGAACCACGGTCCTCAGAGTAAACACAACACACACAGTGAGGCTCACTGACCATCCATGACCCCACAGAGTACACACCTCACATATCACACTCATTACTCAAAACAGCCAACCACACTCACCACGTGTCAAACACAACCGCACACAGATCACAATCACACATGCAAAACGCACACCACCCCCACAACACATACAAACCCACGTGCAAAACACACACAAACCACAACAAAAAGAACTCCGAATTTATGCAACACACATTTCACAAACTACACACATCACTGCAAACACAAATAATACATACAGCACACAGAGCCTCACAGAATGTGCAATGCCAAACACACAACATATACACGAAGCACATCATTCATGACACACAATCTCACACAACTTGCAAAACACACAGACCACGCAACACACGCACACACGCACAATAGGCAACACACAGAGAATACACTCAACACAAACACAAAACACAGATCAACAGAACCTCATCACACAACACACACAAACATCGCACACAGAAATTAACATCACAACTCATGACACACACAACACCCCGCATTAACAATGCAACACGCACGCGCACAACAATGCGGCCACTGCATAACACACAAAAAGCCACACACAACACATGCTCAAGGAACAACCACGACACACGCAAGTAAACACCCACAAACACGTACATAGAGAACATACAGAACCTCTAAACATGCACACAGCGCAACATAGACAACAACATACACCACAAACACCACAGGACATAAAAGCACACAACTCACACAAACCACAGTTCAATTAGTACACGCAACACACACAATGAGGCACACTACACAACCACAATCACACACAGACAACACATCTCAGGTCACACACTTAACTCAACCGAACAAACACACGACCCTCAAACACAGACGAACACAGATCACCATCACACACGCAAAACACTTGCACCAAATACAAAACCACACGGGAAACACGCAACCAACAAAAACCCCCATAGCGCACATTTCACACACTACAAACCACACACACATTCACGCGCAGACAACGCACACTCATATCCAGGCACGGGCTGCACTGTGCAAAACGCACACACACGAAACCCAAATTGTAACAACACAAGCCACAAGGCACACGCCAGACACATCAAAGCTCATAATTGCTCACAACACACATGAATCCCATTTCGGAGTACACACAGCACACACAATGGGGCATGCTAAACAAGCACAACCACACACAGACAACACATTTCACATCACACGCGTAACAAGCAAACGCCCACACAACCACACAAAAATCACAATCACACATGCAGAACTCACCCCACACACAAGAGATGCCAAACGACGTGCGAAAAATACACAAACCACAACAGAAAGATCACGAAATTTATGGAACACACATTTCACACACTACACACATCACACAAAACACACATGAAACTTTCAGCACACAGAGCCTCACAGAACACACAATGCAAAGCAAACAGCATATCAGACACAACACACAATATCCCACACAACACATAAAATACACAGAACAAACAACACACACACAATACACAAAACAGATAAGAATACACACAACACACACATGCAACTGAGAACAGTACGTGGTACATCACGCAACGCACGTGCGGTCACATCACACATGAAACATGAAACAGAAAACTATTCACAGACCACATAACATTCCCAACCACGAACACAACACGCTACACAAAAGACGCCAAACATACAACACACAAAGACACACTCCAAGCGCACAACACCCAACACAGAACCACCCACAACCGCACCAGTCACACAGCACTCCACAAAGACACACAGAACACACACTACAGACAACAAAGTACCCAAACTGCACACATCACATACACAACAGTCACAACACAGAAAGAACGAAACACACAGGAAACACACACACAACCACACAAACACCGCCACGCACATTAAACCAGCACATCACAGACTTCACAGCTAAGGACACACAATAACACAGCACGCAAACATGTAACACAACACAGAATACACACACGATCACACAACCAACACCACAGAACACGCCCTACCGTATGCACAAAAGACAATGTACTTCACACATGACACAAAACTCAACAAACACAAAACATCACAAAAAGGATGCACGACACAAACATAGCACACACGACACACACATTAAAACAAACACATCAGTACATCACCACAACACACAAAATAATACACAAATCGCAGAAAAATACGTCGTGCGACACACACAAGCATCACACACAAATTAAACATCACAACTCAAAGCACACACAACACCCTGCATTAACGTCAGGGCACACAGACCGACGTAACCACTACCTACCACACATAAAGCCACACACAACACACACTCAAGGAATAACCACAGCAAACACAAGTAAACACCCACAAACACAAAGATATGGAGAACACACCCAACTCAACACGCAAACAGCACAACGTATGAAACAACATACCCCACAAACATCACAGGACATAAGGGCTCCCAACCCTCACAAACCACATTTAACCATGTACACACCACACACACAAAATGAGGCACACTACACAAGCAAAACCACATACAGATAACACATCTCACCTCACACACATAACAACCAATCACACACACAAACTTTCAAACACGTATCACAATCACACTCGCAAAACACGCACAACACATGCAAAACCACACCCCAAACTCACAACCAAAAAATAAACGCACGCAGTTCACACACCAAGCACTCCACACACCACTGCACACAGACACCCCACACACATATACACACACGGGCACCGCCACGCAATGCGCACACACACACACAAGAAACGCGGAAAGTAACAAAACAACAGTCACAGGGCACACACCAGACACAACAAAGCACATGTTTCTCATAGAACACAAAAATCACATTTGGGAGAGTATGTGCAGCACACGCAACGAGGCACGCTAAACAAGCACAACCACACACAGACAACACATCTCACATCACATACATGACAAACAACACACACTCAACCACTGAAACACAACCACACACAAATCACAGTCACACACACAAAACACACAAAACTCACAAATCCTTAGGCAAAACGCACATAATCAACAAAGAAGGCAAATGGCACACATTTCACACACTACACACACAACCACGCACAGACACACCACACGTACAGCCTCACACAGGAGAACAACGCAGAACACACACGCAACACAGAAATGAGCAGCACAGTAGTCGCAATACACACACCACACACCCTTCAAGGCACATAACTGCTCACAATACACACGAAAAACGTTCACAGACTACGTACTGCGCACACCAAGAGACATACTAGACAAGCACAACCACACACAGTCAACGCATCTCACATCGTGTGCGTAACTCAAACAGCCACACACACACACACACAAGCTCTCTAACACAGCACACACATCACAATCATACACAAAAAGCTGACACAACACATAGAAATAAATCCACAACTGATGAAAACACATGCAACACACATATAATGCACTACACACAGCACACACAACCACAAGCATACAACACACAGCACGCACAGGCCCACACGCAGACAGCACGAACCAAAACCCACAAACACACACGCAACAAGCACATGCACACGACACGTCTGACACAACGCTAAATCAACGTCACACACAACGCTCAAACTACACAGACCAACCGACATCTACCCAGTATGTAACACACAGCAAGCATATGGACGGCACTCACACAACCCAGAACACAGTACATAACACAACAGACCAAGGAAAGACCAGACCCATTTCACACTAAACATTAGACTGGAAGCCACACACCAAACACACAACATACACAACCGCCAACAGATAACTCATCAAAAAAAGGCAAAACATACAATACACAAAGAACCACTCAACACACACAACACAACTCACAAATAACAGCATCACACATGACACACACACACCCCCAGTGAAAAATACACAGAACCGCGTACTCATCAAGCAGTAAGGAACCTGTACCGCACATATTACGTACAAAATACACACAACACGGACAACACACAACACAGACGAAACAAGCGAGACCCACAGACCAAAGACAGCACAACGCCAAACACACAAGAACACAGCACACACAGCGTATCACAACAGAGAATGCACACAGAATCACAGAAAAGCACCACAAACCACTCCCTACCATATACCAACAACACGTACCGCACACTGCACACACAACAAACCCGAAAAGCACAAAAGAGATCAAGTGTACATAGCCTTCTACTGCAATGTTGACTAAGTTTCCTATATCACATAGGAGCAAGTTGCATGCAAGGGGAAATCAGCGTAGTATTCTCTCAGGGAGGGTCTCCTCAGTGCACGGTGGATTGTTTCCCCAGCAGAGTTTGGCATAAGGCTCTTCTGCAGCAGTTTCTGACACTTTACTACAAGGACATCTTCAGGGCATAGCTTTTACTCCCCAGGACACTCCGGTTCTGTGCGTCCTCTTCTAGCACCCCCAGGAAACAAGGACCTCCCGTATGATTCCAAACCTGTGGACAAAACAGCCACGCACGGAAGGCTTGGCCTCAGTGTGCTTGAATGCAGAAGTCTTAGGACTGCCCTAAAGCATTTAGCTTTAGAATCATAGCAAAGGATTCTTTCTCCCTGCAGCTCACAAAGAGAGAGCTGGGCTGCACGTGGTTAGTTCAGGCTGATGGAGTTCTGGCCCAGAGAAGAGCTTTGTTCTGAGGAACGGATGATCAGCTGAAGGAGTCCCAACGGCATCTTCCCTTAAACGTACTTGCAAGTCCTATTCACAGCACACGTGTCTCTCGGACTTAAGGTGCATCCAGAGAGGACACCATGCACACCTACGTTTGGCCGTTCCACTCTGTATGAGTTAGGAGAAAGTAACTGAAAGTGTTAGATCGTGGAGTTAGAGCTCAGTTACCCCAGAACAATTTCCATTGCAGGTTTGAATTAAGCTTCACTAGCCATACAGAGGAGCTTACTTGACAGAGGCTTCTGGTGCTGCCTGCTTTTCACGTGTTGAACAGAACGCCCATCCGTCCCGCTTCCAGTGCTGTGCAGAAAGCAACTTGCTCTGCCTCTTCCCCTGAGGCTGGGCAGAAGACCGCTTCACAGTACCCTTGTGTCTGGGAGTACAAGTAGACATGAGAAGCTCGCCTTGACACAGCAGTGTGTTTAGCTGTCAGTCTGGATATGTCACTTGCACAGAGACAGCCTCAGAGCCTTCTCTGCAGGACAACAGCTCTGACGCTTAGCGCCCATTCGCCACCAGGCTTTGGGGAAGCTTGCACACACCTCTTGCTGACGTGATGCTGAGGGACTAAAGCCAATGTGCACCTCTTTTTTTCAAAGCTCAGACTGTGGCTTACACACAGTCAGCCCGGCTTACACACCCCCACAGACCAACCTGGGCCTCTCGGAAGCAGCCAGGTAGTAGCCGAAAAAAAGCGGCTTTTTAAACTTCCAAGCTGGATTCATTGTATGCGGGCATTCTTCTGACAGCCAGGCTTCCTCAGCAAGGCCTCACGTTAATGGCCACACAAGCGAGAGTCCACCGCTCAGCGAAAGACAGCTCCACACAGCAGACCTCACTCAGGCGCTCAGAGTGCAGGCACACAGGACAGACACGGAAAGCACGTTGCAAGCTCACTTTCAGCATCCACTGCAACGACTTCGATGATTCCTTGAATGGGGCATCGCGCACTGCTTTCTTTCACCCACGCAAGCTGAATCCAAAGCCGACTTGCCTCCACTGCTGTTATTTCAGAGCGTCTTCTTCTGTGACTTCCGTGTGGCTCGTGCTAAGGCCTATTCGAAGCCCACTTACGTCTTTGAGATAGAGGGTGTACAGAGAAGACCGCCTTCTTACTGCAAATGTTCACTGTTTCCCATATCACATAGGAGCAAACTGCATGCAAGGCGAAAGCAGCCTAGTATTCTCTCGGGGAGGGTCTCCTCGGTGCACGGTGGATTGTTTCCTCAGCAAAGTCTGGCATAAGGCTCTCCTGCAGCAGTTCCTGACACATTACTACAAAGGCATCTTCAGGGCATGGCTATTAAAGGGACGTCCTCTTTGAGCGCCCTCAGTAATCAAGGCCCTCCCGGAGGATAACAAACCTGTGGAGAAAATGGACAATCACTAGAGGCTCTCTTCAGTGCGCTTGAATGCAGAAGCCTCTCAACACACAAACAGCACATCACACTAAACATCAAAACCCCCACACACCGAGAACATAACTGCACACAATACACATGAACCACGGTCCTCAGAGTAAACACAACACACACAGTGAGGCTCACTGACCATCCATGACCCCACAGAGTACACACCTCACATATCACACTCATTACTCAAAACAGCCAACCACACTCACCACGTGTCAAACACAACCGCACACAGATCACAATCACACATGCAAAACGCACACCACCCCCACAACACATACAAACCCACGTGCAAAACACACACAAACCACAACAAAAAGAACTCCGAATTTATGCAACACACATTTCACAAACTACACACATCACTGCAAACACAAATAATACATACAGCACACAGAGCCTCACAGAATGTGCAATGCCAAACACACAACATATACACGAAGCACATCATTCATGACACACAATCTCACACAACTTGCAAAACACACAGACCACGCAACACACGCACACACGCACAATAGGCAACACACAGAGAATACACTCAACACAAACACAAAACACAGATCAACAGAACCTCATCACACAACACACACAAACATCGCACACAGAAATTAACATCACAACTCATGACACACACAACACCCCGCATTAACAATGCAACACGCACGCGCACAACAATGCGGCCACTGCATAACACACAAAAAGCCACACACAACACATGCTCAAGGAACAACCACGACACACGCAAGTAAACACCCACAAACACGTACATAGAGAACATACAGAACCTCTAAACATGCACACAGCGCAACATAGACAACAACATACACCACAAACACCACAGGACATAAAAGCACACAACTCACACAAACCACAGTTCAATTAGTACACGCAACACACACAATGAGGCACACTACACAACCACAATCACACACAGACAACACATCTCAGGTCACACACTTAACTCAACCGAACAAACACACGACCCTCAAACACAGACGAACACAGATCACCATCACACACGCAAAACACTTGCACCAAATACAAAACCACACGGGAAACACGCAACCAACAAAAACCCCCATAGCGCACATTTCACACACTACAAACCACACACACATTCACGCGCAGACAACGCACACTCATATCCAGGCACGGGCTGCACTGTGCAAAACGCACACACACGAAACCCAAATTGTAACAACACAAGCCACAAGGCACACGCCAGACACATCAAAGCTCATAATTGCTCACAACACACATGAATCCCATTTCGGAGTACACACAGCACACACAATGGGGCATGCTAAACAAGCACAACCACACACAGACAACACATTTCACATCACACGCGTAACAAGCAAACGCCCACACAACCACACAAAAATCACAATCACACATGCAGAACTCACCCCACACACAAGAGATGCCAAACGACGTGCGAAAAATACACAAACCACAACAGAAAGATCACGAAATTTATGGAACACACATTTCACACACTACACACATCACACAAAACACACATGAAACTTTCAGCACACAGAGCCTCACAGAACACACAATGCAAAGCAAACAGCATATCAGACACAACACACAATATCCCACACAACACATAAAATACACAGAACAAACAACACACACACAATACACAAAACAGATAAGAATACACACAACACACACATGCAACTGAGAACAGTACGTGGTACATCACGCAACGCACGTGCGGTCACATCACACATGAAACATGAAACAGAAAACTATTCACAGACCACATAACATTCCCAACCACGAACACAACACGCTACACAAAAGACGCCAAACATACAACACACAAAGACACACTCCAAGCGCACAACACCCAACACAGAACCACCCACAACCGCACCAGTCACACAGCACTCCACAAAGACACACAGAACACACACTACAGACAACAAAGTACCCAAACTGCACACATCACATACACAACAGTCACAACACAGAAAGAACGAAACACACAGGAAACACACACACAACCACACAAACACCGCCACGCACATTAAACCAGCACATCACAGACTTCACAGCTAAGGACACACAATAACACAGCACGCAAACATGTAACACAACACAGAATACACACACGATCACACAACCAACACCACAGAACACGCCCTACCGTATGCACAAAAGACAATGTACTTCACACATGACACAAAACTCAACAAACACAAAACATCACAAAAAGGATGCACGACACAAACATAGCACACACGACACACACATTAAAACAAACACATCAGTACATCACCACAACACACAAAATAATACACAAATCGCAGAAAAATACGTCGTGCGACACACACAAGCATCACACACAAATTAAACATCACAACTCAAAGCACACACAACACCCTGCATTAACGTCAGGGCACACAGACCGACGTAACCACTACCTACCACACATAAAGCCACACACAACACACACTCAAGGAATAACCACAGCAAACACAAGTAAACACCCACAAACACAAAGATATGGAGAACACACCCAACTCAACACGCAAACAGCACAACGTATGAAACAACATACCCCACAAACATCACAGGACATAAGGGCTCCCAACCCTCACAAACCACATTTAACCATGTACACACCACACACACAAAATGAGGCACACTACACAAGCAAAACCACATACAGATAACACATCTCACCTCACACACATAACAACCAATCACACACACAAACTTTCAAACACGTATCACAATCACACTCGCAAAACACGCACAACACATGCAAAACCACACCCCAAACTCACAACCAAAAAATAAACGCACGCAGTTCACACACCAAGCACTCCACACACCACTGCACACAGACACCCCACACACATATACACACACGGGCACCGCCACGCAATGCGCACACACACACACAAGAAACGCGGAAAGTAACAAAACAACAGTCACAGGGCACACACCAGACACAACAAAGCACATGTTTCTCATAGAACACAAAAATCACATTTGGGAGAGTATGTGCAGCACACGCAACGAGGCACGCTAAACAAGCACAACCACACACAGACAACACATCTCACATCACATACATGACAAACAACACACACTCAACCACTGAAACACAACCACACACAAATCACAGTCACACACACAAAACACACAAAACTCACAAATCCTTAGGCAAAACGCACATAATCAACAAAGAAGGCAAATGGCACACATTTCACACACTACACACACAACCACGCACAGACACACCACACGTACAGCCTCACACAGGAGAACAACGCAGAACACACACGCAACACAGAAATGAGCAGCACAGTAGTCGCAATACACACACCACACACCCTTCAAGGCACATAACTGCTCACAATACACACGAAAAACGTTCACAGACTACGTACTGCGCACACCAAGAGACATACTAGACAAGCACAACCACACACAGTCAACGCATCTCACATCGTGTGCGTAACTCAAACAGCCACACACACACACACACACAAGCTCTCTAACACAGCACACACATCACAATCATACACAAAAAGCTGACACAACACATAGAAATAAATCCACAACTGATGAAAACACATGCAACACACATATAATGCACTACACACAGCACACACAACCACAAGCATACAACACACAGCACGCACAGGCCCACACGCAGACAGCACGAACCAAAACCCACAAACACACACGCAACAAGCACATGCACACAACACGTCTGACACAACGCTAAATCAACGTCACACACAACGCTCAAACTACACAGACCAACCGACATCTACCCAGTATGTAACACACAGCAAGCATATGGACGGCACTCACACAACCCAGAACACAGTACATAACACAACAGACCAAGGAAAGACCAGACCCATTTCACACTAAACATTAGACTGGAAGCCACACACCAAACACACAACATACACAACCGCCAACAGATAACTCATCAAAAAAAGGCAAAACATACAATACACAAAGAACCACTCAACACACACAACACAACTCACAAATAACAGCATCACACATGACACACACACACCCCCAGTGAAAAATACACAGAACCGCGTACTCATCAAGCAGTAAGGAACCTGTACCGCACATATTACGTACAAAATACACACAACACGGACAACACACAACACAGACGAAACAAGCGAGACCCACAGACCAAAGACAGCACAACGCCAAACACACAAGAACACAGCACACACAGCGTATCACAACAGAGAATGCACACAGAATCACAGAAAAGCACCACAAACCACTCCCTACCATATACCAACAACACGTACCGCACACTGCACACACAACAAACCCGAAAAGCACAAAAGAGATCAAGTGTACATAGCCTTCTACTGCAATGTTGACTAAGTTTCCTATATCACATAGGAGCAAGTTGCATGCAAGGGGAAATCAGCGTAGTATTCTCTCAGGGAGGGTCTCCTCAGTGCACGGTGGATTGTTTCCCCAGCAGAGTTTGGCATAAGGCTCTTCTGCAGCAGTTTCTGACACTTTACTACAAGGACATCTTCAGGGCATAGCTTTTACTCCCCAGGACACTCCGGTTCTGTGCGTCCTCTTCTAGCACCCCCAGGAAACAAGGACCTCCCGTATGATTCCAAACCTGTGGACAAAACAGCCACGCACGGAAGGCTTGGCCTCAGTGTGCTTGAATGCAGAAGTCTTAGGACTGCCCTAAAGCATTTAGCTTTAGAATCATAGCAAAGGATTCTTTCTCCCTGCAGCTCACAAAGAGAGAGCTGGGCTGCACGTGGTTAGTTCAGGCTGATGGAGTTCTGGCCCAGAGAAGAGCTTTGTTCTGAGGAACGGATGATCAGCTGAAGGAGTCCCAACGGCATCTTCCCTTAAACGTACTTGCAAGTCCTATTCACAGCACACGTGTCTCTCGGACTTAAGGTGCATCCAGAGAGGACACCATGCACACCTACGTTTGGCCGTTCCACTCTGTATGAGTTAGGAGAAAGTAACTGAAAGTGTTAGATCGTGGAGTTAGAGCTCAGTTACCCCAGAACAATTTCCATTGCAGGTTTGAATTAAGCTTCACTAGCCATACAGAGGAGCTTACTTGACAGAGGCTTCTGGTGCTGCCTGCTTTTCACGTGTTGAACAGAACGCCCATCCGTCCCGCTTCCAGTGCTGTGCAGAAAGCAACTTGCTCTGCCTCTTCCCCTGAGGCTGGGCAGAAGACCGCTTCACAGTACCCTTGTGTCTGGGAGTACAAGTAGACATGAGAAGCTCGCCTTGACACAGCAGTGTGTTTAGCTGTCAGTCTGGATATGTCACTTGCACAGAGACAGCCTCAGAGCCTTCTCTGCAGGACAACAGCTCTGACGCTTAGCGCCCATTCGCCACCAGGCTTTGGGGAAGCTTGCACACACCTCTTGCTGACGTGATGCTGAGGGACTAAAGCCAATGTGCACCTCTTTTTTTCAAAGCTCAGACTGTGGCTTACACACAGTCAGCCCGGCTTACACACCCCCACAGACCAACCTGGGCCTCTCGGAAGCAGCCAGGTAGTAGCCGAAAAAAAGCGGCTTTTTAAACTTCCAAGCTGGATTCATTGTATGCGGGCATTCTTCTGACAGCCAGGCTTCCTCAGCAAGGCCTCACGTTAATGGCCACACAAGCGAGAGTCCACCGCTCAGCGAAAGAGAGCTCCACACAGCAGACCTCACTCAGGCGCTCAGAGTGCAGGCACACAGGACAGACACGGAAAGCACGTTGCAAGCTCACTTTCAGCATCCACTGCAACGACTTCGATGATTCCTTGAATGGGGCATCGCGCACTGCTTTCTTTCACCCACGCAAGCTGAATCCAAAGCCGACTTGCCTCCACTGCTGTTATTTCAGAGCGTCTTCTTCTGTGACTTCCGTGTGGCTCGTGCTAAGGCCTATTCGAAGCCCACTTACGTCTTTGAGATAGAGGGTGTACAGAGAAGACCGCCTTCTTACTGCAAATGTTCACTGTTTCCCATATCACATAGGAGCAAACTGCATGCAAGGCGAAAGCAGCCTAGTATTCTCTCGGGGAGGGTCTCCTCGGTGCACGGTGGATTGTTTCCTCAGCAAAGTCTGGCATAAGGCTCTCCTGCAGCAGTTCCTGACACATTACTACAAAGGCATCTTCAGGGCATGGCTATTAAAGGGACGTCCTCTTTGAGCGCCCTCAGTAATCAAGGCCCTCCCGGAGGATAACAAACCTGTGGAGAAAATGGACAATCACTAGAGGCTCTCTTCAGTGCGCTTGAATGCAGAAGCCTCTCAACACACAAACAGCACATCACACTAAACATCAAAACCCCCACACACCGAGAACATAACTGCACACAATACACATGAACCACGGTCCTCAGAGTAAACACAACACACACAGTGAGGCTCACTGACCATCCATGACCCCACAGAGTACACACCTCACATATCACACTCATTACTCAAAACAGCCAACCACACTCACCACGTGTCAAACACAACCGCACACAGATCACAATCACACATGCAAAACGCACACCACCCCCACAACACATACAAACCCACGTGCAAAACACACACAAACCACAACAAAAAGAACTCCGAATTTATGCAACACACATTTCACAAACTACACACATCACTGCAAACACAAATAATACATACAGCACACAGAGCCTCACAGAATGTGCAATGCCAAACACACAACATATACAAGAAGCACATCATTCATGACACACAATCTCACACAACTTGCAAAACACACAGACCACGCAACACACGCACACACGCACAATAGGCAACACACAGAGAATACACTCAACACAAACACAAAACACAGATCAACAGAACCTCATCACACAACACACACAAACATCGCACACAGAAATTAACATCACAACTCATGACACACACAACACCCCGCATTAACAATGCAACACGCACGCGCACAACAATGCGGCCACTGCATAACACACAAAAAGCCACACACAACACATGCTCAAGGAACAACCACGACACACGCAAGTAAACACCCACAAACACGTACATAGAGAACATACAGAACCTCTAAACATGCACACAGCGCAACATAGACAACAACATACACCACAAACACCACAGGACATAAAAGCACACAACTCACACAAACCACAGTTCAATTAGTACACGCAACACACACAATGAGGCACACTACACAACCACAATCACACACAGACAACACATCTCAGGTCACACACTTAACTCAACCGAACAAACACACGACCCTCAAACACAGACGAACACAGATCACCATCACACACGCAAAACACTTGCACCAAATACAAAACCACACGGGAAACACGCAACCAACAAAAACCCCCATAGCGCACATTTCACACACTACAAACCACACACACATTCACGCGCAGACAACGCACACTCATATCCAGGCACGGGCTGCACTGTGCAAAACGCACACACACGAAACCCAAATTGTAACAACACAAGCCACAAGGCACACGCCAGACACATCAAAGCTCATAATTGCTCACAACACACATGAATCCCATTTCGGAGTACACACAGCACACACAATGGGGCATGCTAAACAAGCACAACCACACACAGACAACACATTTCACATCACACGCGTAACAAGCAAACGCCCACACAACCACACAAAAATCACAATCACACATGCAGAACTCACCCCACACACAAGAGATGCCAAACGACGTGCGAAAAATACACAAACCACAACAGAAAGATCACGAAATTTATGGAACACACATTTCACACACTACACACATCACACAAAACACACATGAAACTTTCAGCACACAGAGCCTCACAGAACACACAATGCAAAGCAAACAGCATATCAGACACAACACACAATATCCCACACAACACATAAAATACACAGAACAAACAACACACACACAATACACAAAACAGATAAGAATACACACAACACACACATGCAACTGAGAACAGTACGTGGTACATCACGCAACGCACGTGCGGTCACATCACACATGAAACATGAAACAGAAAACTATTCACAGACCACATAACATTCCCAACCACGAACACAACACGCTACACAAAAGACGCCAAACATACAACACACAAAGACACACTCCAAGCGCACAACACCCAACACAGAACCACCCACAACCGCACCAGTCACACAGCACTCCACAAAGACACACAGAACACACACTACAGACAACAAAGTACCCAAACTGCACACATCACATACACAACAGTCACAACACAGAAAGAACGAAACACACAGGAAACACACACACAACCACACAAACACCGCCACGCACATTAAACCAGCACATCACAGACTTCACAGCTAAGGACACACAATAACACAGCACGCAAACATGTAACACAACACAGAATACACACACGATCACACAACCAACACCACAGAACACGCCCTACCGTATGCACAAAAGACAATGTACTTCACACATGACACAAAACTCAACAAACACAAAACATCACAAAAAGGATGCACGACACAAACATAGCACACACGACACACACATTAAAACAAACACATCAGTACATCACCACAACACACAAAATAATACACAAATCGCAGAAAAATACGTCGTGCGACACACACAAGCATCACACACAAATTAAACATCACAACTCAAAGCACACACAACACCCTGCATTAACGTCAGGGCACACAGACCGACGTAACCACTACCTACCACACATAAAGCCACACACAACACACACTCAAGGAATAACCACAGCAAACACAAGTAAACACCCACAAACACAAAGATATGGAGAACACACCCAACTCAACACGCAAACAGCACAACGTATGAAACAACATACCCCACAAACATCACAGGACATAAGGGCTCCCAACCCTCACAAACCACATTTAACCATGTACACACCACACACACAAAATGAGGCACACTACACAAGCAAAACCACATACAGATAACACATCTCACCTCACACACATAACAACCAATCACACACACAAACTTTCAAACACGTATCACAATCACACTCGCAAAACACGCACAACACATGCAAAACCACACCCCAAACTCACAACCAAAAAATAAACGCACGCAGTTCACACACCAAGCACTCCACACACCACTGCACACAGACACCCCACACACATATACACACACGGGCACCGCCACGCAATGCGCACACACACACACAAGAAACGCGGAAAGTAACAAAACAACAGTCACAGGGCACACACCAGACACAACAAAGCACATGTTTCTCATAGAACACAAAAATCACATTTGGGAGAGTATGTGCAGCACACGCAACGAGGCACGCTAAACAAGCACAACCACACACAGACAACACATCTCACATCACATACATGACAAACAACACACACTCAACCACTGAAACACAACCACACACAAATCACAGTCACACACACAAAACACACAAAACTCACAAATCCTTAGGCAAAACGCACATAATCAACAAAGAAGGCAAATGGCACACATTTCACACACTACACACACAACCACGCACAGACACACCACACGTACAGCCTCACACAGGAGAACAACGCAGAACACACACGCAACACAGAAATGAGCAGCACAGTAGTCGCAATACACACACCACACACCCTTCAAGGCACATAACTGCTCACAATACACACGAAAAACGTTCACAGACTACGTACTGCGCACACCAAGAGACATACTAGACAAGCACAACCACACACAGTCAACGCATCTCACATCGTGTGCGTAACTCAAACAGCCACACACACACACACACACACAAGCTCTCTAACACAGCACACACATCACAATCATACACAAAAAGCTGACACAACACATAGAAATAAATCCACAACTGATGAAAACACATGCAACACACATATAATGCACTACACACAGCACACACAACCACAAGCATACAACACACAGCACGCACAGGCCCACACGCAGACAGCACGAACCAAAACCCACAAACACACACGCAACAAGCACATGCACACAACACGTCTGACACAACGCTAAATCAACGTCACACACAACGCTCAAACTACACAGACCAACCGACATCTACCCAGTATGTAACACACAGCAAGCATATGGACGGCACTCACACAACCCAGAACACAGTACATAACACAACAGACCAAGGAAAGACCAGACCCATTTCACACTAAACATTAGACTGGAAGCCACACACCAAACACACAACATACACAACCGCCAACAGATAACTCATCAAAAAAAGGCAAAACATACAATACACAAAGAACCACTCAACACACACAACACAACTCACAAATAACAGCATCACACATGACACACACACACCCCCAGTGAAAAATACACAGAACCGCGTACTCATCAAGCAGTAAGGAACCTGTACCGCACATATTACGTACAAAATACACACAACACGGACAACACACAACACAGACGAAACAAGCGAGACCCACAGACCAAAGACAGCACAACGCCAAACACACAAGAACACAGCACACACAGCGTATCACAACAGAGAATGCACACAGAATCACAGAAAAGCACCACAAACCACTCCCTACCATATACCAACAACACGTACCGCACACTGCACACACAACAAACCCGAAAAGCACAAAAGAGATCAAGTGTACATAGCCTTCTACTGCAATGTTGACTAAGTTTCCTATATCACATAGGAGCAAGTTGCATGCAAGGGGAAATCAGCGTAGTATTCTCTCAGGGAGGGTCTCCTCAGTGCACGGTGGATTGTTTCCCCAGCAGAGTTTGGCATAAGGCTCTTCTGCAGCAGTTTCTGACACTTTACTACAAGGACATCTTCAGGGCATAGCTTTTACTCCCCAGGACACTCCGGTTCTGTGCGTCCTCTTCTAGCACCCCCAGGAAACAAGGACCTCCCGTATGATTCCAAACCTGTGGACAAAACAGCCACGCACGGAAGGCTTGGCCTCAGTGTGCTTGAATGCAGAAGTCTTAGGACTGCCCTAAAGCATTTAGCTTTAGAATCATAGCAAAGGATTCTTTCTCCCTGCAGCTCACAAAGAGAGAGCTGGGCTGCACGTGGTTAGTTCAGGCTGATGGAGTTCTGGCCCAGAGAAGAGCTTTGTTCTGAGGAACGGATGATCAGCTGAAGGAGTCCCAACGGCATCTTCCCTTAAACGTACTTGCAAGTCCTATTCACAGCACACGTGTCTCTCGGACTTAAGGTGCATCCAGAGAGGACACCATGCACACCTACGTTTGGCCGTTCCACTCTGTATGAGTTAGGAGAAAGTAACTGAAAGTGTTAGATCGTGGAGTTAGAGCTCAGTTACCCCAGAACAATTTCCATTGCAGGTTTGAATTAAGCTTCACTAGCCATACAGAGGAGCTTACTTGACAGAGGCTTCTGGTGCTGCCTGCTTTTCACGTGTTGAACAGAACGCCCATCCGTCCCGCTTCCAGTGCTGTGCAGAAAGCAACTTGCTCTGCCTCTTCCCCTGAGGCTGGGCAGAAGACCGCTTCACAGTACCCTTGTGTCTGGGAGTACAAGTAGACATGAGAAGCTCGCCTTGACACAGCAGTGTGTTTAGCTGTCAGTCTGGATATGTCACTTGCACAGAGACAGCCTCAGAGCCTTCTCTGCAGGACAACAGCTCTGACGCTTAGCGCCCATTCGCCACCAGGCTTTGGGGAAGCTTGCACACACCTCTTGCTGACGTGATGCTGAGGGACTAAAGCCAATGTGCACCTCTTTTTTTCAAAGCTCAGACTGTGGCTTACACACAGTCAGCCCGGCTTACACACCCCCACAGACCAACCTGGGCCTCTCGGAAGCAGCCAGGTAGTAGCCGAAAAAAAGCGGCTTTTTAAACTTCCAAGCTGGATTCATTGTATGCGGGCATTCTTCTGACAGCCAGGCTTCCTCAGCAAGGCCTCACGTTAATGGCCACACAAGCGAGAGTCCACCGCTCAGCGAAAGAGAGCTCCACACAGCAGACCTCACTCAGGCGCTCAGAGTGCAGGCACACAGGACAGACACGGAAAGCACGTTGCAAGCTCACTTTCAGCATCCACTGCAACGACTTCGATGATTCCTTGAATGGGGCATCGCGCACTGCTTTCTTTCACCCACGCAAGCTGAATCCAAAGCCGACTTGCCTCCACTGCTGTTATTTCAGAGCGTCTTCTTCTGTGACTTCCGTGTGGCTCGTGCTAAGGCCTATTCGAAGCCCACTTACGTCTTTGAGATAGAGGGTGTACAGAGAAGACCGCCTTCTTACTGCAAATGTTCACTGTTTCCCA
Organism: Manis pentadactyla; assembly: GCF_030020395.1. Classification (NCBI taxonomy): domain Eukaryota; kingdom Metazoa; phylum Chordata; class Mammalia; order Pholidota; family Manidae; genus Manis; species Manis pentadactyla. The sequence continues at coordinate 63,148 of NW_026644842.1, forward strand.
TATCACATAGGAGCAAACTGCATGCAAGGCGAAAGCAGCCTAGTATTCTCTCGGGGAGGGTCTCCTCGGTGCACGGTGGATTGTTTCCTCAGCAAAGTCTGGCATAAGGCTCTCCTGCAGCAGTTCCTGACACATTACTACAAAGGCATCTTCAGGGCATGGCTATTAAAGGGACGTCCTCTTTGAGCGCCCTCAGTAATCAAGGCCCTCCCGGAGGATAACAAACCTGTGGAGAAAATGGACAATCACTAGAGGCTCTCTTCAGTGCGCTTGAATGCAGAAGCCTCTCAACACACAAACAGCACATCACACTAAACATCAAAACCCCCACACACCGAGAACATAACTGCACACAATACACATGAACCACGGTCCTCAGAGTAAACACAACACACACAGTGAGGCTCACTGACCATCCATGACCCCACAGAGTACACACCTCACATATCACACTCATTACTCAAAACAGCCAACCACACTCACCACGTGTCAAACACAACCGCACACAGATCACAATCACACATGCAAAACGCACACCACCCCCACAACACATACAAACCCACGTGCAAAACACACACAAACCACAACAAAAAGAACTCCGAATTTATGCAACACACATTTCACAAACTACACACATCACTGCAAACACAAATAATACATACAGCACACAGAGCCTCACAGAATGTGCAATGCCAAACACACAACATATACACGAAGCACATCATTCATGACACACAATCTCACACAACTTGCAAAACACACAGACCACGCAACACACGCACACACGCACAATAGGCAACACACAGAGAATACACTCAACACAAACACAAAACACAGATCAACAGAACCTCATCACACAACACACACAAACATCGCACACAGAAATTAACATCACAACTCATGACACACACAACACCCCGCATTAACAATGCAACACGCACGCGCACAACAATGCGGCCACTGCATAACACACAAAAAGCCACACACAACACATGCTCAAGGAACAACCACGACACACGCAAGTAAACACCCACAAACACGTACATAGAGAACATACAGAACCTCTAAACATGCACACAGCGCAACATAGACAACAACATACACCACAAACACCACAGGACATAAAAGCACACAACTCACACAAACCACAGTTCAATTAGTACACGCAACACACACAATGAGGCACACTACACAACCACAATCACACACAGACAACACATCTCAGGTCACACACTTAACTCAACCGAACAAACACACGACCCTCAAACACAGACGAACACAGATCACCATCACACACGCAAAACACTTGCACCAAATACAAAACCACACGGGAAACACGCAACCAACAAAAACCCCCATAGCGCACATTTCACACACTACAAACCACACACACATTCACGCGCAGACAACGCACACTCATATCCAGGCACGGGCTGCACTGTGCAAAACGCACACACACGAAACCCAAATTGTAACAACACAAGCCACAAGGCACACGCCAGACACATCAAAGCTCATAATTGCTCACAACACACATGAATCCCATTTCGGAGTACACACAGCACACACAATGGGGCATGCTAAACAAGCACAACCACACACAGACAACACATTTCACATCACACGCGTAACAAGCAAACGCCCACACAACCACACAAAAATCACAATCACACATGCAGAACTCACCCCACACACAAGAGATGCCAAACGACGTGCGAAAAATACACAAACCACAACAGAAAGATCACGAAATTTATGGAACACACATTTCACACACTACACACATCACACAAAACACACATGAAACTTTCAGCACACAGAGCCTCACAGAACACACAATGCAAAGCAAACAGCATATCAGACACAACACACAATATCCCACACAACACATAAAATACACAGAACAAACAACACACACACAATACACAAAACAGATAAGAATACACACAACACACACATGCAACTGAGAACAGTACGTGGTACATCACGCAACGCACGTGCGGTCACATCACACATGAAACATGAAACAGAAAACTATTCACAGACCACATAACATTCCCAACCACGAACACAACACGCTACACAAAAGACGCCAAACATACAACACACAAAGACACACTCCAAGCGCACAACACCCAACACAGAACCACCCACAACCGCACCAGTCACACAGCACTCCACAAAGACACACAGAACACACACTACAGACAACAAAGTACCCAAACTGCACACATCACATACACAACAGTCACAACACAGAAAGAACGAAACACACAGGAAACACACACACAACCACACAAACACCGCCACGCACATTAAACCAGCACATCACAGACTTCACAGCTAAGGACACACAATAACACAGCACGCAAACATGTAACACAACACAGAATACACACACGATCACACAACCAACACCACAGAACACGCCCTACCGTATGCACAAAAGACAATGTACTTCACACATGACACAAAACTCAACAAACACAAAACATCACAAAAAGGATGCACGACACAAACATAGCACACACGACACACACATTAAAACAAACACATCAGTACATCACCACAACACACAAAATAATACACAAATCGCAGAAAAATACGTCGTGCGACACACACAAGCATCACACACAAATTAAACATCACAACTCAAAGCACACACAACACCCTGCATTAACGTCAGGGCACACAGACCGACGTAACCACTACCTACCACACATAAAGCCACACACAACACACACTCAAGGAATAACCACAGCAAACACAAGTAAACACCCACAAACACAAAGATATGGAGAACACACCCAACTCAACACGCAAACAGCACAACGTATGAAACAACATACCCCACAAACATCACAGGACATAAGGGCTCCCAACCCTCACAAACCACATTTAACCATGTACACACCACACACACAAAATGAGGCACACTACACAAGCAAAACCACATACAGATAACACATCTCACCTCACACACATAACAACCAATCACACACACAAACTTTCAAACACGTATCACAATCACACTCGCAAAACACGCACAACACATGCAAAACCACACCCCAAACTCACAACCAAAAAATAAACGCACGCAGTTCACACACCAAGCACTCCACACACCACTGCACACAGACACCCCACACACATATACACACACGGGCACCGCCACGCAATGCGCACACACACACACAAGAAACGCGGAAAGTAACAAAACAACAGTCACAGGGCACACACCAGACACAACAAAGCACATGTTTCTCATAGAACACAAAAATCACATTTGGGAGAGTATGTGCAGCACACGCAACGAGGCACGCTAAACAAGCACAACCACACACAGACAACACATCTCACATCACATACATGACAAACAACACACACTCAACCACTGAAACACAACCACACACAAATCACAGTCACACACACAAAACACACAAAACTCACAAATCCTTAGGCAAAACGCACATAATCAACAAAGAAGGCAAATGGCACACATTTCACACACTACACACACAACCACGCATAGACACACCACACGTACAGCCTCACACAGGAGAACAACGCAGAACACACACGCAACACAGAAATGAGCAGCACAGTAGTCGCAATACACACACCACACACCCTTCAAGGCACATAACTGCTCACAATACACACGAAAAACGTTCACAGACTACGTACTGCGCACACCAAGAGACATACTAGACAAGCACAACCACACACAGTCAACGCATCTCACATCGTGTGCGTAACTCAAACAGCCACACACACACACACACAAGCTCTCTAACACAGCACACACATCACAATCATACACAAAAAGCTGACACAACACATAGAAATAAATCCACAACTGATGAAAACACATGCAACACACATATAATGCACTACACACAGCACACACAACCACAAGCATACAACACACAGCACGCACAGGCCCACACGCAGACAGCACGAACCAAAACCCACAAACACACACGCAACAAGCACATGCACACAACACGTCTGACACAACGCTAAATCAACGTCACACACAACGCTCAAACTACACAGACCAACCGACATCTACCCAGTATGTAACACACAGCAAGCATATGGACGGCACTCACACAACCCAGAACACAGTACATAACACAACAGACCAAGGAAAGACCAGACCCATTTCACACTAAACATTAGACTGGAAGCCACACACCAAACACACAACATACACAACCGCCAACAGATAACTCATCAAAAAAAGGCAAAACATACAATACACAAAGAACCACTCAACACACACAACACAACTCACAAATAACAGCATCACACATGACACACACACACCCCCAGTGAAAAATACACAGAACCGCGTACTCATCAAGCAGTAAGGAACCTGTACCGCACATATTACGTACAAAATACACACAACACGGACAACACACAACACAGACGAAACAAGCGAGACCCACAGACCAAAGACAGCACAACGCCAAACACACAAGAACACAGCACACACAGCGTATCACAACAGAGAATGCACACAGAATCACAGAAAAGCACCACAAACCACTCCCTACCATATACCAACAACACGTACCGCACACTGCACACACAACAAACCCGAAAAGCACAAAAGAGATCAAGTGTACATAGCCTTCTACTGCAATGTTGACTAAGTTTCCTATATCACATAGGAGCAAGTTGCATGCAAGGGGAAATCAGCGTAGTATTCTCTCAGGGAGGGTCTCCTCAGTGCACGGTGGATTGTTTCCCCAGCAGAGTTTGGCATAAGGCTCTTCTGCAGCAGTTTCTGACACTTTACTACAAGGACATCTTCAGGGCATAGCTTTTACTCCCCAGGACACTCCGGTTCTGTGCGTCCTCTTCTAGCACCCCCAGGAAACAAGGACCTCCCGTATGATTCCAAACCTGTGGACAAAATAGCCACGCACGGAAGGCTTGGCCTCAGTGTGCTTGAATGCAGAAGTCTTAGGACTGCCCTAAAGCATTTAGCTTTAGAATCATAGCAAAGGATTCTTTCTCCCTGCAGCTCACAAAGAGAGAGCTGGGCTGCACGTGGTTAGTTCAGGCTGATGGAGTTCTGGCCCAGAGAAGAGCTTTGTTCTGAGGAACGGATGATCAGCTGAAGGAGTCCCAACGGCATCTTCCCTTAAACGTACTTGCAAGTCCTATTCACAGCACACGTGTCTCTCGGACTTAAGGTGCATCCAGAGAGGACACCATGCACACCTACGTTTGGCCGTTCCACTCTGTATGAGTTAGGAGAAAGTAACTGAAAGTGTTAGATCGTGGAGTTAGAGCTCAGTTACCCCAGAACAATTTCCATTGCAGGTTTGAATTAAGCTTCACTAGCCATACAGAGGAGCTTACTTGACAGAGGCTTCTGGTGCTGCCTGCTTTTCACGTGTTGAACAGAACGCCCATCCGTCCCGCTTCCAGTGCTGTGCAGAAAGCAACTTGCTCTGCCTCTTCCCCTGAGGCTGGGCAGAAGACCGCTTCACAGTACCCTTGTGTCTGGGAGTACAAGTAGACATGAGAAGCTCGCCTTGACACAGCAGTGTGTTTAGCTGTCAGTCTGGATATGTCACTTGCACAGAGACAGCCTCAGAGCCTTCTCTGCAGGACAACAGCTCTGACGCTTAGCGCCCATTCGCCACCAGGCTTTGGGGAAGCTTGCACACACCTCTTGCTGACGTGATGCTGAGGGACTAAAGCCAATGTGCACCTCTTTTTTTCAAAGCTCAGACTGTGGCTTACACACAGTCAGCCCGGCTTACACACCCCCACAGACCAACCTGGGCCTCTCGGAAGCAGCCAGGTAGTAGCCGAAAAAAAGCGGCTTTTTAAACTTCCAAGCTGGATTCATTGTATGCGGGCATTCTTCTGACAGCCAGGCTTCCTCAGCAAGGCCTCACGTTAATGGCCACACAAGCGAGAGTCCACCGCTCAGCGAAAGAGAGCTCCACACAGCAGACCTCACTCAGGCGCTCAGAGTGCAGGCACACAGGACAGACACGGAAAGCACGTTGCAAGCTCACTTTCAGCATCCACTGCAACGACTTCGATGATTCCTTGAATGGGGCATCGCGCACTGCTTTCTTTCACCCACGCAAGCTGAATCCAAAGCCGACTTGCCTCCACTGCTGTTATTTCAGAGCGTCTTCTTCTGTGACTTCCGTGTGGCTCGTGCTAAGGCCTATTCGAAGCCCACTTACGTCTTTGAGATAGAGGGTGTACAGAGAAGACCGCCTTCTTACTGCAAATGTTCACTGTTTCCCATATCACATAGGAGCAAACTGCATGCAAGGCGAAAGCAGCCTAGTATTCTCTCGGGGAGGGTCTCCTCGGTGCACGGTGGATTGTTTCCTCAGCAAAGTCTGGCATAAGGCTCTCCTGCAGCAGTTCCTGACACATTACTACAAAGGCATCTTCAGGGCATGGCTATTAAAGGGACGTCCTCTTTGAGCGCCCTCAGTAATCAAGGCCCTCCCGGAGGATAACAAACCTGTGGAGAAAATGGACAATCACTAGAGGCTCTCTTCAGTGCGCTTGAATGCAGAAGCCTCTCAACACACAAACAGCACATCACACTAAACATCAAAACCCCCACACACCGAGAACATAACTGCACACAATACACATGAACCACGGTCCTCAGAGTAAACACAACACACACAGTGAGGCTCACTGACCATCCATGACCCCACAGAGTACACACCTCACATATCACACTCATTACTCAAAACAGCCAACCACACTCACCACGTGTCAAACACAACCGCACACAGATCACAATCACACATGCAAAACGCACACCACCCCCACAACACATACAAACCCACGTGCAAAACACACACAAACCACAACAAAAAGAACTCCGAATTTATGCAACACACATTTCACAAACTACACACATCACTGCAAACACAAATAATACATACAGCACACAGAGCCTCACAGAATGTGCAATGCCAAACACACAACATATACAAGAAGCACATCATTCATGACACACAATCTCACACAACTTGCAAAACACACAGACCACGCAACACACGCACACACGCACAATAGGCAACACACAGAGAATACACTCAACACAAACACAAAACACAGATCAACAGAACCTCATCACACAACACACACAAACATCGCACACAGAAATTAACATCACAACTCATGACACACACAACACCCCGCATTAACAATGCAACACGCACGCGCACAACAATGCGGCCACTGCATAACACACAAAAAGCCACACACAACACATGCTCAAGGAACAACCACGACACACGCAAGTAAACACCCACAAACACGTACATAGAGAACATACAGAACCTCTAAACATGCACACAGCGCAACATAGACAACAACATACACCACAAACACCACAGGACATAAAAGCACACAACTCACACAAACCACAGTTCAATTAGTACACGCAACACACACAATGAGGCACACTACACAACCACAATCACACACAGACAACACATCTCAGGTCACACACTTAACTCAACCGAACAAACACACGACCCTCAAACACAGACGAACACAGATCACCATCACACACGCAAAACACTTGCACCAAATACAAAACCACACGGGAAACACGCAACCAACAAAAACCCCCATAGCGCACATTTCACACACTACAAACCACACACACATTCACGCGCAGACAACGCACACTCATATCCAGGCACGGGCTGCACTGTGCAAAACGCACACACACGAAACCCAAATTGTAACAACACAAGCCACAAGGCACACGCCAGACACATCAAAGCTCATAATTGCTCACAACACACATGAATCCCATTTCGGAGTACACACAGCACACACAATGGGGCATGCTAAACAAGCACAACCACACACAGACAACACATTTCACATCACACGCGTAACAAGCAAACGCCCACACAACCACACAAAAATCACAATCACACATGCAGAACTCACCCCACACACAAGAGATGCCAAACGACGTGCGAAAAATACACAAACCACAACAGAAAGATCACGAAATTTATGGAACACACATTTCACACACTACACACATCACACAAAACACACATGAAACTTTCAGCACACAGAGCCTCACAGAACACACAATGCAAAGCAAACAGCATATCAGACACAACACACAATATCCCACACAACACATAAAATACACAGAACAAACAACACACACACAATACACAAAACAGATAAGAATACACACAACACACACATGCAACTGAGAACAGTACGTGGTACATCACGCAACGCACGTGCGGTCACATCACACATGAAACATGAAACAGAAAACTATTCACAGACCACATAACATTCCCAACCACGAACACAACACGCTACACAAAAGACGCCAAACATACAACACACAAAGACACACTCCAAGCGCACAACACCCAACACAGAACCACCCACAACCGCACCAGTCACACAGCACTCCACAAAGACACACAGAACACACACTACAGACAACAAAGTACCCAAACTGCACACATCACATACACAACAGTCACAACACAGAAAGAACGAAACACACAGGAAACACACACACAACCACACAAACACCGCCACGCACATTAAACCAGCACATCACAGACTTCACAGCTAAGGACACACAATAACACAGCACGCAAACATGTAACACAACACAGAATACACACACGATCACACAACCAACACCACAGAACACGCCCTACCGTATGCACAAAAGACAATGTACTTCACACATGACACAAAACTCAACAAACACAAAACATCACAAAAAGGATGCACGACACAAACATAGCACACACGACACACACATTAAAACAAACACATCAGTACATCACCACAACACACAAAATAATACACAAATCGCAGAAAAATACGTCGTGCGACACACACAAGCATCACACACAAATTAAACATCACAACTCAAAGCACACACAACACCCTGCATTAACGTCAGGGCACACAGACCGACGTAACCACTACCTACCACACATAAAGCCACACACAACACACACTCAAGGAATAACCACAGCAAACACAAGTAAACACCCACAAACACAAAGATATGGAGAACACACCCAACTCAACACGCAAACAGCACAACGTATGAAACAACATACCCCACAAACATCACAGGACATAAGGGCTCCCAACCCTCACAAACCACATTTAACCATGTACACACCACACACACAAAATGAGGCACACTACACAAGCAAAACCACATACAGATAACACATCTCACCTCACACACATAACAACCAATCACACACACAAACTTTCAAACACGTATCACAATCACACTCGCAAAACACGCACAACACATGCAAAACCACACCCCAAACTCACAACCAAAAAATAAACGCACGCAGTTCACACACCAAGCACTCCACACACCACTGCACACAGACACCCCACACACATATACACACACGGGCACCGCCACGCAATGCGCACACACACACACAAGAAACGCGGAAAGTAACAAAACAACAGTCACAGGGCACACACCAGACACAACAAAGCACATGTTTCTCATAGAACACAAAAATCACATTTGGGAGAGTATGTGCAGCACACGCAACGAGGCACGCTAAACAAGCACAACCACACACAGACAACACATCTCACATCACATACATGACAAACAACACACACTCAACCACTGAAACACAACCACACACAAATCACAGTCACACACACAAAACACACAAAACTCACAAATCCTTAGGCAAAACGCACATAATCAACAAAGAAGGCAAATGGCACACATTTCACACACTACACACACAACCACGCACAGACACACCACACGTACAGCCTCACACAGGAGAACAACGCAGAACACACACGCAACACAGAAATGAGCAGCACAGTAGTCGCAATACACACACCACACACCCTTCAAGGCACATAACTGCTCACAATACACACGAAAAACGTTCACAGACTACGTACTGCGCACACCAAGAGACATACTAGACAAGCACAACCACACACAGTCAACGCATCTCACATCGTGTGCGTAACTCAAACAGCCACACACACACACACACACACAAGCTCTCTAACACAGCACACACATCACAATCATACACAAAAAGCTGACACAACACATAGAAATAAATCCACAACTGATGAAAACACATGCAACACACATATAATGCACTACACACAGCACACACAACCACAAGCATACAACACACAGCACGCACAGGCCCACACGCAGACAGCACGAACCAAAACCCACAAACACACACGCAACAAGCACATGCACACAACACGTCTGACACAACGCTAAATCAACGTCACACACAACGCTCAAACTACACAGACCAACCGACATCTACCCAGTATGTAACACACAGCAAGCATATGGACGGCACTCACACAACCCAGAACACAGTACATAACACAACAGACCAAGGAAAGACCAGACCCATTTCACACTAAACATTAGACTGGAAGCCACACACCAAACACACAACATACACAACCGCCAACAGATAACTCATCAAAAAAAGGCAAAACATACAATACACAAAGAACCACTCAACACACACAACACAACTCACAAATAACAGCATCACACATGACACACACACACCCCCAGTGAAAAATACACAGAACCGCGTACTCATCAAGCAGTAAGGAACCTGTACCGCACATATTACGTACAAAATACACACAACACGGACAACACACAACACAGACGAAACAAGCGAGACCCACAGACCAAAGACAGCACAACGCCAAACACACAAGAACACAGCACACACAGCGTATCACAACAGAGAATGCACACAGAATCACAGAAAAGCACCACAAACCACTCCCTACCATATACCAACAACACGTACCGCACACTGCACACACAACAAACCCGAAAAGCACAAAAGAGATCAAGTGTACATAGCCTTCTACTGCAATGTTGACTAAGTTTCCTATATCACATAGGAGCAAGTTGCATGCAAGGGGAAATCAGCGTAGTATTCTCTCAGGGAGGGTCTCCTCAGTGCACGGTGGATTGTTTCCCCAGCAGAGTTTGGCATAAGGCTCTTCTGCAGCAGTTTCTGACACTTTACTACAAGGACATCTTCAGGGCATAGCTTTTACTCCCCAGGACACTCCGGTTCTGTGCGTCCTCTTCTAGCACCCCCAGGAAACAAGGACCTCCCGTATGATTCCAAACCTGTGGACAAAACAGCCACGCACGGAAGGCTTGGCCTCAGTGTGCTTGAATGCAGAAGTCTTAGGACTGCCCTAAAGCATTTAGCTTTAGAATCATAGCAAAGGATTCTTTCTCCCTGCAGCTCACAAAGAGAGAGCTGGGCTGCACGTGGTTAGTTCAGGCTGATGGAGTTCTGGCCCAGAGAAGAGCTTTGTTCTGAGGAACGGATGATCAGCTGAAGGAGTCCCAACGGCATCTTCCCTTAAACGTACTTGCAAGTCCTATTCACAGCACACGTGTCTCTCGGACTTAAGGTGCATCCAGAGAGGACACCATGCACACCTACGTTTGGCCGTTCCACTCTGTATGAGTTAGGAGAAAGTAACTGAAAGTGTTAGATCGTGGAGTTAGAGCTCAGTTACCCCAGAACAATTTCCATTGCAGGTTTGAATTAAGCTTCACTAGCCATACAGAGGAGCTTACTTGACAGAGGCTTCTGGTGCTGCCTGCTTTTCACGTGTTGAACAGAACGCCCATCCGTCCCGCTTCCAGTGCTGTGCAGAAAGCAACTTGCTCTGCCTCTTCCCCTGAGGCTGGGCAGAAGACCGCTTCACAGTACCCTTGTGTCTGGGAGTACAAGTAGACATGAGAAGCTCGCCTTGACACAGCAGTGTGTTTAGCTGTCAGTCTGGATATGTCACTTGCACAGAGACAGCCTCAGAGCCTTCTCTGCAGGACAACAGCTCTGACGCTTAGCGCCCATTCGCCACCAGGCTTTGGGGAAGCTTGCACACACCTCTTGCTGACGTGATGCTGAGGGACTAAAGCCAATGTGCACCTCTTTTTTTCAAAGCTCAGACTGTGGCTTACACACAGTCAGCCCGGCTTACACACCCCCACAGACCAACCTGGGCCTCTCGGAAGCAGCCAGGTAGTAGCCGAAAAAAAGCGGCTTTTTAAACTTCCAAGCTGGATTCATTGTATGCGGGCATTCTTCTGACAGCCAGGCTTCCTCAGCAAGGCCTCACGTTAATGGCCACACAAGCGAGAGTCCACCGCTCAGCGAAAGAGAGCTCCACACAGCAGACCTCACTCAGGCGCTCAGAGTGCAGGCACACAGGACAGACACGGAAAGCACGTTGCAAGCTCACTTTCAGCATCCACTGCAACGACTTCGATGATTCCTTGAATGGGGCATCGCGCACTGCTTTCTTTCACCCACGCAAGCTGAATCCAAAGCCGACTTGCCTCCACTGCTGTTATTTCAGAGCGTCTTCTTCTGTGACTTCCGTGTGGCTCGTGCTAAGGCCTATTCGAAGCCCACTTACGTCTTTGAGATAGAGGGTGTACAGAGAAGACCGCCTTCTTACTGCAAATGTTCACTGTTTCCCATATCACATAGGAGCAAACTGCATGCAAGGCGAAAGCAGCCTAGTATTCTCTCGGGGAGGGTCTCCTCGGTGCACGGTGGATTGTTTCCTCAGCAAAGTCTGGCATAAGGCTCTCCTGCAGCAGTTCCTGACACATTACTACAAAGGCATCTTCAGGGCATGGCTATTAAAGGGACGTCCTCTTTGAGCGCCCTCAGTAATCAAGGCCCTCCCGGAGGATAACAAACCTGTGGAGAAAATGGACAATCACTAGAGGCTCTCTTCAGTGCGCTTGAATGCAGAAGCCTCTCAACACACAAACAGCACATCACACTAAACATCAAAACCCCCACACACCGAGAACATAACTGCACACAATACACATGAACCACGGTCCTCAGAGTAAACACAACACACACAGTGAGGCTCACTGACCATCCATGACCCCACAGAGTACACACCTCACATATCACACTCATTACTCAAAACAGCCAACCACACTCACCACGTGTCAAACACAACCGCACACAGATCACAATCACACATGCAAAACGCACACCACCCCCACAACACATACAAACCCACGTGCAAAACACACACAAACCACAACAAAAAGAACTCCGAATTTATGCAACACACATTTCACAAACTACACACATCACTGCAAACACAAATAATACATACAGCACACAGAGCCTCACAGAATGTGCAATGCCAAACACACAACATATACACGAAGCACATCATTCATGACACACAATCTCACACAACTTGCAAAACACACAGACCACGCAACACACGCACACACGCACAATAGGCAACACACAGAGAATACACTCAACACAAACACAAAACACAGATCAACAGAACCTCATCACACAACACACACAAACATCGCACACAGAAATTAACATCACAACTCATGACACACACAACACCCCGCATTAACAATGCAACACGCACGCGCACAACAATGCGGCCACTGCATAACACACAAAAAGCCACACACAACACATGCTCAAGGAACAACCACGACACACGCAAGTAAACACCCACAAACACGTACATAGAGAACATACAGAACCTCTAAACATGCACACAGCGCAACATAGACAACAACATACACCACAAACACCACAGGACATAAAAGCACACAACTCACACAAACCACAGTTCAATTAGTACACGCAACACACACAATGAGGCACACTACACAACCACAATCACACACAGACAACACATCTCAGGTCACACACTTAACTCAACCGAACAAACACACGACCCTCAAACACAGACGAACACAGATCACCATCACACACGCAAAACACTTGCACCAAATACAAAACCACACGGGAAACACGCAACCAACAAAAACCCCCATAGCGCACATTTCACACACTACAAACCACACACACATTCACGCGCAGACAACGCACACTCATATCCAGGCACGGGCTGCACTGTGCAAAACGCACACACACGAAACCCAAATTGTAACAACACAAGCCACAAGGCACACGCCAGACACATCAAAGCTCATAATTGCTCACAACACACATGAATCCCATTTCGGAGTACACACAGCACACACAATGGGGCATGCTAAACAAGCACAACCACACACAGACAACACATTTCACATCACACGCGTAACAAGCAAACGCCCACACAACCACACAAAAATCACAATCACACATGCAGAACTCACCCCACACACAAGAGATGCCAAACGACGTGCGAAAAATACACAAACCACAACAGAAAGATCACGAAATTTATGGAACACACATTTCACACACTACACACATCACACAAAACACACATGAAACTTTCAGCACACAGAGCCTCACAGAACACACAATGCAAAGCAAACAGCATATCAGACACAACACACAATATCCCACACAACACATAAAATACACAGAACAAACAACACACACACAATACACAAAACAGATAAGAATACACACAACACACACATGCAACTGAGAACAGTACGTGGTACATCACGCAACGCACGTGCGGTCACATCACACATGAAACATGAAACAGAAAACTATTCACAGACCACATAACATTCCCAACCACGAACACAACACGCTACACAAAAGACGCCAAACATACAACACACAAAGACACACTCCAAGCGCACAACACCCAACACAGAACCACCCACAACCGCACCAGTCACACAGCACTCCACAAAGACACACAGAACACACACTACAGACAACAAAGTACCCAAACTGCACACATCACATACACAACAGTCACAACACAGAAAGAACGAAACACACAGGAAACACACACACAACCACACAAACACCGCCACGCACATTAAACCAGCACATCACAGACTTCACAGCTAAGGACACACAATAACACAGCACGCAAACATGTAACACAACACAGAATACACACACGATCACACAACCAACACCACAGAACACGCCCTACCGTATGCACAAAAGACAATGTACTTCACACATGACACAAAACTCAACAAACACAAAACATCACAAAAAGGATGCACGACACAAACATA